>NC_134700.1:4050000-4182500 GCF_043290135.1 Rhipicephalus microplus | reverse complement strand
AACCTAACCTAACCTAACCTAACCCAACCTAACCCAAGCTAACCTAACCTAACCAAACCAAACCTAACCTAACCTAACCAAACCTAACCCAACCCAACCCAACCCAACAACACCCAACCCAACCTAACCTAACCTAACCTTACCTAACCTAACCAAATTATCCTTACCTAACCTAACCTAACCTAACGTAACCTAACCTAACCTAACCTAACGTAACCTAACCTAACCTAACGTAACCTAACCTAACCCAACCTAACCTAACCAAACCTAACCTAACCTAACCCAACTCAACCCAACCTAACCTAATCTAACCTAACCTAACCTAACCTAACCAAACCTAACCTAACCTAACCTAACCTAACCTAACGACGGTTGCAAGCGCTTTCACTTCAGATATCGCAGTTCCCGACTTGTAAAGGTGAAAAACACTGCATCTCACTAAGTGACATTGTTTAATGCGGTTTTACGACGGTTCATACCTTAACCTAACCTACCATTCGCACTTGTATCTAAAAACGCTCTATTACACTGTTTCGTTCACAATTACGATATTTGCATAACCTCACAGTTTTTCACCAACTTATTGCAGTACAGAACGCTGTATCTCGCTAAATGACATTGTTCTTTAAGGTTTCACGATGCTTGCATGCGCTTTAACGAGAATATCACATTATAGCAGTTTCGCACTTGTAACTGTACAACACGCAGTATTTGGCTTGTTCATGCCGTTTTGTGTGCTTTCACAACATTTCACCTATCGCCGTTTCATACTCGCAATAAAACAACACTATCTCGTAAGATGACATCGTTTTCGGTAGTTTCACGACGCTACCTAGCTTAAACTAACCTAACCTAACCTAACCATCGCACTTCTATCGTTAGAAAACGTTTTACTCGCAACTTTACAATGTTTTCTACAAGATTACGACGGTTTCATGCGCTTTCACATTAGATATCGTAGTTCCCGACGTGTAATGTTGAAAAACACTACATCTCACTAAGTGACATTGTTTATTGCGGTTTTACGACGGTTGATATCTCAACCTAACCTAACATTCGCACTTGTATCTAAATACGCTCAATTACACTGTTTCGTTCACAATTACGATATTTTCTTGACCTCACAGTTTCTCACCAACTTATTACAGTACAGAACGCTGTATATCGCTAAATGACATCGTTCTTTAAGGTTTCACGATACTTGCATGCGCTTTAACGAGAATATCACAATAAAGCAGTTTCGCACTTGTAACGGCACAAGACGCAGTATCTGGCTAGATCATGCCATTTTGTGTGCTTTCACAATATCTCACCTATTGCAGTTTTGTACTCGCAATAAAACAACACTATCTCGTTAGATGACATCGTTTTTGGTGGTTTCTCGACGCTACCTAGCTCAAACTAACCTAACCTTCGCACTTCTATTATTAGAAAACGTTTTATTCGCTACTTTACAATGTTTTCTACAAGATTACGACGGTTTCTTGCCCTTTCACATTAGATATCGCAGTTCCCGACTTGTAATGGTGAAAAACACAGCATCTCACTAAGTGACATTGTTTAATGCGGTTTTAGCGCGGTTCATATCTTAACCTAACCTAACCTAACCTAATTTAACCTAACCTAACCTTACCTAACCCAACATAACCTAACCTAACCTAACCTAACGAAACCTAACCTAACATAACCTAACCTAACCTAACCTAACCTAACCAAACCTAACCTAACCTAACCTAACCTAACGTAACCTAACCTAACCTAACCTAACGACGGTTGCAAGCGCTTTCACATTAGATATCGCAGTTCCCGACTTGTAATGGTGAAAAACACTGCATCTCACTAAGTGACATTGTTTAATGCGGTTTTACGACGGTTCATATCATAACCTAACCTAACATTCGCGCTTGTATCTCAAAACGCTCTATTACACTGTTTCGTTCACAATTACGATATTTGCATGACCTCACAGTTTTTCACCAACTTATTACGGTACAGAACGCTGTCTCTCGCTAAATGACATCATTCTTTAAGGTTTCACGATGCTTGATTGCGCTTTAACGAGAATATCACAACATAGCAGTTTCGCACTTGTAACGGTACAACACGCAGTAATTGGCTTGTTCATGCCGTTTTGTGTGCTTTCACATTTCACCTATCGCAGTTTCGTACTCGCAATAAAACAACACTATCTCGTTAGATGACGTCGTTTTTGGTGGTTTCACGACGGTACCTAGCTTAAACTAACATAACTCAACCTAACATAACCTTCGCACTTCTATCGTTAGAAAACGTTTTACTCGCTACTTTACATTGCTTTCTACAACATTACGACAGTTTCAAGCGCTTTCACATTAGATATCGCAGTTCCCAACTTGTAAAGGTGAAAAACACTGCATCTCACTAAGTGACATTGTTTAATGCGGTTTTACGACGGTTCATACCTAACGTAACCTAACCTAACCTAACCTTACCTAACCTAACCTAACCTAACCTAACCCAACCCAAGCCAACCTAACCTAATCTAACCTAACCTAAACTAACTTAACCCAACCTAACCTAACCTAACCTAAGCCAACATAACCCAACCCAACCCAACCTAACCTAACCTAAGCTAACCTAACCTAACCTAACCAAACCTAACCTAACCTAACCTAACCTAACGTCCCCTAACCTAACCTAACCTATTCTAACGTAACCTAACCTTACCTGACCTAACCTAACCTAACGTAACCTAACCTAACCTAACATAACCTAACGTAACCTAACCTAACCTAACGTAACCTAACCTAACCTAACCCAACCTAACCCAACCCAACCCAACAACACCCAACCCAACCTAACCTAACCTAACCTAACCTTACCTAACCTAACCAAATTATCCTTACCTAACCTAACCTAACCTAACGTAACCTAACCTAACGTAACCTACCGTAACCTAACCTAACCTAACGTAACCTAACCTAACCTAACCCAACCTAACCTAACCTAACGTAACCTAACCTAACCTAACATAACCTAACGTAACCTAACCTAACCTAACCTAACGTAACCTAACCTAACCTAACCCAACCTAACCCAACCCAACCCAACAACACCCAACCCAACCTAACCTAACCTAACCTAACCTTACCTAACCTAACCAAATTATCCTTACCTAACCTGACCTAACCTAACCTAACGTAACCTAACCTAACGTAACCTACCGTAACCTAACCTAACCTAACGTAACCTAACCTAACCTAACCTAACCCAACCTAACCTAACCTAACCTAACCTAACCCAACTCAACCCAACCTAACCTAATCTAACCTAACCTAACCTAACCTAACCTAACCAAACCTAACCTAACCTAACCTAACCTAACGACGGTTTCATGCGCTTTCACATTAGATATCGCAGTTCCCGACTTGTAATGGTGAAAAACGCTGCATCTCACTTAGTGACATTGTTTCATGCGGTTTTACGACGGTTCATATCTTAACCTAACCTAACATTCGCACTTGTATCTCAAAACGCTCTATTACACTGTTTCGTTCACAATTACGATATTTGCATGACCTCACAGTTTTTCACCAACTCATTACAGTACAGAACGCCGTCTCTCGCTAAATGACATCATTCTTTAAGGTTTCACGATGCTTGCATGCGCTTTAACGAGAATATCACAACATAGCAGTTTCGTACTTGTAACGGTACAACACGCAGTATTTGGCTTGTTCATGCCGTTTTGTGTGCTTTCACAACATTTCACCTATTGCAGTTTCGTACATGAAATGAAACAATTATATCTCGTTAGATGACGTCCTTTTTGGTGGTTTCACGACGCTACCTAGCTTAAACTAACTTAATTCAACCTAACATAACCTTCGCACTTCTATCGTTAGAAAACGTTTTACTCGCTACTTTACATTGCTTTCTACAACATTACGACGGTTTCAAGCGCTTTCACATTAGATATCGCAGTTCCCAACTTGTAAAGGTGAAAAACACTGCATCTCACTAAGTGACATTGTTTAATGCGGTTTTACGACGGTTCATACCTTAACCTAACGTAACCTAACCTAACCTAACCTAACCTAACCTTACCCAACCTAACCTAACCTAACCTAACCCAACCCAACCCAACCTAACCTAACTTAACCTAACCCAAACTAACCTAACCCAACCTAACCTAACCTAACCTAACGTAACCCAACCTAACCCAACCCAACCTAACCCAAGCTAACCTAACCTAACCAAACCAAACCTAACCTAACCTAACCTAACCTAACCCAACCCAACCTAACCCAAGCTAACCTAACCTAACCAAACCAAACCTAACCTAACCTAACCTAACCTAACCAACCCTAACCCAACCAAACCCAACCCAACAACACCCAACCCAACCTAACCTAACCTAACCTTACCTAACCTAACCAAATTATCCTTACCTAACCTAACCTAACCTAACGTAACCTAACCTAACCTAGCCTAACGTAACCTAACCTAACCTAACGTAACCTAACCTAACCTAACCTAACCCAACCTAACCTAACCTAACCTAACCTAACCTAACCCAACTCAACCCAACCTAACCTAATCTAACCTAACCTAACCTAACCAAACCTAACCTAACCTAACCTAACCTAACCTAACGACGGTTGCAAGCGCTTTCACTTCAGATATCGCAGTTCCCGACTTGTAAAGGTGAAAAACACTGCATCTCACTAAGTGACATTGTTTAATGCGGTTTTACGACGGTTCATACCTTAACCTAACCTACCATTCGCACTTGTATCTAAAAACGCTCTATTACACTGTTTCGTTCACAATTACGATATTTGCATAACCTCACAGTTTTTCACCAACTTATTGCAGGACAGAACGCTGTATCTCGCTAAATGACATTGTTCTTTAAGGTTTCACGATGCTTGCATGCGCTTTAACGAGAATATCACATTATAGCAGTTTCGCACATGTAACTGTACAACACGCAGTATTTGGCTTGTTCATGCCGTTTTGTGTGCTTTCAAAACATTTCACCTATCGCCGTTTCATACTCGCAATAAAACAACACTATCTCGTTAGATGACGTCGTTTTCGGTAGTTTCACGACGCTACCTAGCTTAAACTAACCTAACCTAACCTAACCATCGCACTTCTATCGTTAGAAAACGTTTTACTCGCAACTTTACAATGTTTTCTACAAGATTACGACGGTTTCATGCGCTTTCACATTAGATATCGTAGTTCCCGACTTGTAATGTTGAAAAACACTACATCTCACTAAGTGACATTGTTTATTGCGGTTTTACGACGGTTGATATCTCAACCTAACCTAACATTCGCACTTGTATCTAAATACGCTCAATTACACTGTTTCGTTCACAATTACGATATTTTCTTGACCTCACAGTTTCTCACCAACTTATTACAGTACAGAACGCTGTATGTCGCTAAATGACATCGTTCTTTAAGGTTTCACGATACTTGCATGCGCTTTAACGAGAATATCACAATAAAGCAGTTTCGCACTTGTAACGGCACAAGACGCAGTATCTGGCTAGATCATGCCATTTTGTGTGCTTTCACAATATCTCACCTATCGCAGTTTCGTACTCGCAATAAAACAACACTATCTCGTTAGATGACATCGTTTTTGGTGGTTTCTCGACGCTACCTAGCTCAAACTAACCTTAACTTCGCACTTCTATCATTAGAAAACGTTTTATTCGCTACTTTACAATGTTTTCTACAAGATTACGACGGTTTCATGCGCTTTCACATTAGATATCGCAGTTCCCGACTTGTAATGGTGAAAAACACAGCATCTCACTAAGTGACATTGTTTAATGCGGTTTTAGCGCGGTCCATATCTTAACCTAACCTAACCTAACCTAATTTAACCTAACCTAACCTTACCTAACCCAACATTACCTAACCTAACCTAACCTAACCTAACCAAACCTAACCTAACATAACCTAACCTAACCTAACCTAACCTAACCTAACCAAACCTAACCTAACCTAACCTAACCTAACGTAACCTAACCTAACCTAACCTAACGACGGTTGCAAGCGCTTTCACATTAGATATCGCAGTTCCCGACTTGTAATGGTGAAAAACACTGCATCTCACTAAGTGACATTGTTTAATGCGGTTTTACGACGGTTCATATCCTAACCTAACCTAACATTCGCGCTTGTATCTCAAAACGCTCTATTACACTGTTTCGTTCACAATTACGATATTTGCATGACCTCACAGTTTTTCACCAACTTATTACAGTACAGAACGCTGTCTCTCGCTAAATGACATCTTTCTTTAAGGTTTCACTATGCTTGATTGCGCTTTAACGAGAATATCACAACATAGCAGTTTCGCACTTGTAACGGTACAACACGCAGTAATTGGCTTGTTCATGCCGTTTTGTGTGCTTTCACATTTCACCTATCGCAGTTTCATACTCGCAATAAAACAACACTATCTCGTTAGATGACGTCGTTTTTGGTGGTTTCACGACGGTACCTAGCTTAAACTAACATAACTCAACCTAACATAACCTTCGCACTTCTATCGTTAGAAAACGTTTTACTCGCTACTTTACATTGCTTTCTACAACATTACGACGGTTTCAAGCGCTTTCACATTAGATATCGCAGTTCCCAACTTGTAAAGGTGAAAAACACTGCATCTCACTAAGTGACATTGTTTAATGCGGTTTTACGACGGTTCATACCTTAACCTAACGTAACCTAACCTAACCTAACCTAACCTTACCCAACCTAACCTAACCTAACCCAACGCAACCCAACCTAACCTAACCTAACCGAAACTAACCTAACCCAACCTAACCTAACCTAACCTAACCTAACCCAACCTAACCCAACCCAACCTAACCTAACCTAAGCTAACCCACCCTAACCTAACCAACCAAACCTAACCTAACCTAACCTAACCTAACCAAACCTAACCCAACCCAACCCAACCCAACAACACCCAACCCAACCTTACCTAACCTAACCAAATTATCCTTACCTAACCTAACCTAACCTAACGTAACCTAACCTAACCTAACCTAACGTAACCTAACCTGACCTAACGTAACCTAACCTAACCTAACCTAACCCAACCTAACCTAACCTAACCTAACCTAACCCAACTCAACCCAACCTAACCTAATCTAACCTAACCTAACCTAACCAAACCTAACCTAACCTAACCTAACCTAACCTAACCTAACGACGGTTGCAAGCGCTTTCACTTCAGATATCGCAGTTCCCGACTTGTAAAGGTGAAAAACACTGCATCTCACTAAGTGACATTGTTTAATGCGGTTTTACGACGGTTCATATCTTAACCTAACCTACCATTCGCACTTGTATCTAAAAACGCTCTATTACACTGTTTCGTTCACAATTACGATATTTGCATAACCTCACAGTTTTTCACCAACTTATTGCAGTACAGAACGCTGTATCTCGCTAAATGACATTGTTCTTTAAGGTTTCACGATGCTTGCATGCGCTTTAACGAGAATATCACATTATAGCAGTTTCGCACTTGTAACTGTACAACACGCAGTATTTGGCTTGTTCATGCCGTTTTGTGTGCTTTCACAACATTTCACCTATTGCAGTTTCGTACATGCAATAAAACAACACTATCTCGTTAGATGACGTCCTTTTTGGTGGTTTCACGACGCTACCTAGCTTAAACTAACATAATTCAACCTAACCTAACCTTCGAACTTCTATCGTTATAAAACGTTTTACTCGCAACTTTACAATGTTTTCTACAAGATTGCGACCGTTTCATGCGCTTTCACATTAGATATCGTAGTTCCCGACTTGTAATGTTGAAAAACACTACATCTCACTAAGTGACATTGTTTAATGCGGTTTTACGACGGTTGATATCTTAACCTAACCTAACATTCGCGCTTGTATCTCAAAACGCTCTATTACACTGTTTCGTTCACAATTACGATATTTGCATGACCTCACAGTTTTTCACCATCTTATTACAGTACAGAACGCTGTCTCTCGCTAAATGACATCATTCTTTAAAGTTTCACGATGCTTGCATGCGCTTTAACGAGAATATCACAACATAGCAGTTTCGCTCTTGTAACGGTACAACACGCAGTATTTGGCTTGTTCATGCCGTTTTGTGTGCTTTCACATTTCACCTATCGCAGCTCCGTACTCGCAATAAAACAACACTATCTCGTTAGATGACGTCGTTTTTGGTGGTTTCACGACGCTACCTAGCTTAAATTAACATAACTCAACCTAACATAACCTTCGCACTTCTATCGTTAGAAAACGTTTTACTCGCTACTTTACATTGCTTTCTACAACATTACGACGGTTTCAAGCGCTTTCAAATTAGATATCGCAGTTCCCAACTTGTAAAGGTGAAAAACACTGCATCTTACTAAGTGACATTGTTTAATGCGGTTTTACGACGGTTCATACCTTAACCTTACGTAACCTAACCTAACCTAACCTAACCTTACCTAACCTAACCTAACCTAACCCAACCCAACCCAACCTAAGCTAACCTAACCTAACCGAACCAAACCTAACCTAACCTAACCTAACCTAACGTAACCTAACCCAACCTATTCTAACGTAACCTAACCTTACCTGACCTAACCTAACCTAACGTAACCTAACCTAACCTAACATAACCTAACGTAACCTAACCTAACCTAACCTAACGTAACCTAACCTAAGCTAACCCAACCTAACCCAACCCAACCCAACCCAACAACACCCAACCCAACCTAACCTAACCTAACCTTACCTAACCTAACCAAATTATCCTTACCTAACCTAACCTAACCTAACGTAACCTAACGTAACCTAACGTAACTTAACCTAACCTAACGTAACCTAACCTAACCTAACCTAACCCAACCTAACCTAACCTAACCTAACCTAACCCAACTCAACCCAACGAAATCTAATCTAACCTAACCTAACCTAACCAAACCTAACCTAACCTAACCTAACCTAACGACCGTTTCATGCGCTTTCACATTAGATATCGTAGTTCCCGACTTGTAATGTTGAAAAACACTACATCTCACTAAGTGACAGTGTTTAATGCGGTTTTACGATGGTTGATATCTTAACCTAACCTAACATTCGCGCTTGTATCTCAAAACGCTCTATTACACTGTTTCGTTCACAATTACGATATTTGCATGACCTCACAGTTTTTCACCAACTTATTACAGTACAGAACGCCGTCTCTCGCTAAATGACATCATTCTTTAAGGTTTCACGATGCTTGCATGCGCTTTAACGAGAATATCACAACATAGCAGTTTCGCACTTGTAACGGTACAACACGCAGTATTTGGCTTGTTCATGCCGTTTTGTGAGCTTTCACAACATTTCATCTATCGCAGTTTCGTACTCGCAATAAAACAACACTATCTCGTTAGATGACGTCGTTTTTGGTGGTTTCACGACGCTACCTAGCTTAAATTAACATAACTCAACCTAACATAACCTTCGCACTTCTATCGTTGGAAAACGTTTTACTCGCTACTTTACAATGCTCTCTACAACATTACGACGGTTTCATGCGCTTTCACATTAGATATCGCAGTTCCCGAGTTGTAATGGTGAAAAACACTGCATCTCCCTAAGTGACATTGTTTAATGCGGTTTTATGACGGTTCATATCTTGACCTAACCTAACATTCGCACTTGTATCTAAAAACGCTCTATTACACTGTTTCGTTCACATTGACGATATTTGCATGACCTCACAGTTTTTCTCCCACTTATTACAGTACAGAACGCTGTATATCGCTAAATGACATCATTCTTTAAGGTTTCACGATGCTTGCATGCGCTTTAACGAGAATATCACAACATAGCAGTTTCGTACTTGTAACGGTACAACACGCAGTATTTGGCTTGTTCATGCCGTTTTGTGTGCTTTCACAACATTTCACCTGTTGCAGTTTCGTACATGAAATAAAACAATTATATCTCGTTAGATGACGTCCTTTTTGGTGGTTTCACGACGCTACCTAGCTTAAACTAACATAATTCAACCTAACATAACCTTCGCACTTCTATCGTTAGAAAACGTTTTACTCGCTACTTTACAATGCTCTCTACAACATTACGACAGTTTTATGCGCTTTCACAATAGATATCGCAGTTCCCGACTTGTAAAGGTGAAAAACACTGCATCTCACTAAGTGACATTGTTTAATGCGGTTTTACGACGGTTCATACCTTAACCTAACCTACCATTCGCACTTGTATCTAAAAACGCTCTATTACACTGTTTCGTTCACAATTACGATATTTGCATAACCTCACAGTTTTTCACCAACTCATTACAGTACAGAACGCCGTCTCTCGCTAAATGACATCATTCTTTAAGGTTTCACGATGCTTGCATGCGCTTTAACGAGAATATCACAACATAGCAGTTTCGTACTTGTAACGGTACAACACGCAGTATTTGGCTTGTTCATGCCGTTTTGTGTGCTTTCACAACATTTCACCTATTGCAGTTTCGTACATGAAATGAAACAATTATATCTCGTTAGATGACGTCCTTTTTGGTGATTTCACGACGCTACCTAGCTTAAACTAACTTAATTCAACCTAACATAACCTTCGCACTTCTATCGTTAGAAAACGTTTTACTCGCTACTTTACAATGCTCTCTACAACATTACGACGGTTTCATGCGCTTTCACATTTGATATCGCAGTTCCCGACTTGTAATGGTGAAAAAACCTGCATCTCACAAAGTGGCATTGTTTGATGCGGTTTTACGACGGTTCATATCTTAACCTAACTTAACATTCGCGCTTGTACCTCAAAACGCTCTATTACACTGTTTCGTTCACAATTACGATATTTGCATGACCTCACAGTTTTTCACCAACTTATTACAGTACAGAACGCTGTCTCTCGCTAAATGACATCTTTCTTTAAGGTTTCACGATGCTTGATTGCACTTTAACGAGAATATCACAACATAGCAGTTTCGCACTTGTAACGGTACAACACGCAGTAATTGGCTTGTTCATGCCGTTTTGTGTGCTTTCACAACATTTCACCTATCGCAGTTTTGTACTCGCAATAAAACAACACTATCTCGTTAGATGACGTCGTTTTTGGTGGTTTCACGACGCTACCTAGCTTAAACTAACATAACTCAACCTAACATAACCTTCGCACTTCTATCGTTAGAAAACGTTTTACTCGCTACTTTACATTGCTTTCTACAACATTACGACGGTTTCAAGCGCTTTCACATTAGATATCGCAGTTCCCAACTTGTAAAGGTGAAAAACACTGCATCTCACTAAGTGACATTGTTTAATGCGGTTTTACGACGGTTCATACCTTAACCTAACGTAACCTAACCTAACCTAACCTAACCTTACCCAACCTAACCTAACCTAACCTAACCCAACCCAACCCAACCTAACCTAACTTAACCTAACCCAAACTAACCTAACCCAAACTAACCTAACCCAACCTAACCTAACCTAACCTAACCCAACTCAACCTAACCCAAGCTAACCTAACCTAACCAACCCAAACCTAACCTAACCTAACCTAACCAAACCTAACCCAACCCAACCCAACCCAACAACACCCAACCCAACCTAACCTAACCTAACCTTACCTAACCTAACCAAATTATCGTTACCTAACCTAACCTAACCTAACGTAACCTAACCTAACCTAGCCTAACGTAACCTAACCTAACCTAACGTAACCTAACCTAACCTAACCTAACCCAACCTAACCTAACCTAACCTAACCTAACCCAACTCAACCCAACCTAACCTAATCTAACCTAACCTAACCTAACCTAACCAAACCTAACCTAACCTAACCTAACCTAACCTAACGACGGTTGCAAGCGCTTTCACTTCAGATATCGCAGTTCCCGACTTGTAAAGGTGAAAAACACTGCATCTCACTAAGTGACATTGTTTAATGCGGTTTTACGACGGTTCATACCTTAACCTAACCTACCATTCGCACTTGTATCTAAAAACGCTCTATTACACTGTTTCGTTCACAATTACGATATTTGCATAACCTCACAGTTTTTCACAAACTTAGTGCAGTACAGAACGCTGTATCTCGCTAAATGACATTGTTCTTTAAGGTTTCACGATGCTTGCATGCGCTTTAACGAGAATATCACAATATAGCAGTTTCGCACTTGTAACGGTAGAACACGCAGTATTTGGCTTGTTAATGCCGTTTTGTGTGCTTTCACAACATTTAACCTATCGCAGTTTATTACTCGCAATAAAACAACACTATCTCGTTAGATGACGTCGTTTTTGGTAGTTTCACGACGCTACCTAGCTTAAACTAACCTAACCTAACCTAACCATCGCACTTCTATCGTTAGAAAACGTTTTACTCGCAACTTTACAATGTTTTCTACAAGATTACGACGGTTTCATGCGCTTTCACATTAGATATCGTAGTTCCCGACTTGTAATGTTGAAAAACACTACATCTCACTAAGTGACATTGTTTATTGCGGTTTTACGACGGTTGATATCTCAACCTAACCTAACATTCGCACTGGTATCTAAATACGCTCAATTACACTGTTTCGTTCACAATTACGATATTTTCTTGACCTCACAGTTTCTCACCAACTTATTACAGTACAGAACGCTGTATGTCGCTAAATGACATCGTTCTTTAAGGTTTCACGATACTTGCATGCGCTTTAACGAGAATATCACAATAAAGCAGTTTCGCACTTGTAACGGCACAAGACGCAGTATCTGGCTAGATCATGCCATTTTGTGTGCTTTCCCAATATCTCACCTATCGCAGTTTCGTACTCGCAATAAAACAACACTATCTCGTTAGATGACATCGGTTTTGGTGGTTTCTCGACGCTACCTAGCTCAAACTAACCTTAACTTCGCACTTCTATCATTAGAAAACGTTTTATTCGCTACTTTACAATGTTTTCTACAAGATTACGACGGTTTCATGCGCTTTCACATTAGATATCGCAGTTCCCGACTTGTAATGGTGAAAAACACAGCATCTCACTAAGTGACATTGTTTAATGCGGTTTTAGCGCGGTCCATATCTTAACCTAACCTAACCTAACCTAATTTAACCTAACCTAACCTTACCTATCCCAACATTACCTAACCTAACCTAACCTAACCAAACCTAACCTAACATAACCTAACCTAACCTAACCTAACCTAACCAAACCTAACCTAACCTAACCTAACCTAACGTAACCTAACCTAACCTAACCTAACGACGGTTGCAAGCGCTTTCACATTAGATATCGCAGTTCCCGACTTGTAATGGTGAAAAACACTGCATCTCACTAAGTGACATTGTTTAATGCGGTTTTACGACGGTTCATATCCTAACCTAACCTAACATTCGCGCTTGTATCTCAAAACGCTCTATTACACTGTTTCGTTCACAATTACGATATTTGCATGACCTCACAGTTTTTCACCAACTTATTACAGTACAGAACGCTGTCTCTCGCTAAATGACATCATTCTTTAAGGTTTCACTATGCTTGTTTGCGCTTTAACGAGAATATCACAACATAGCAGTTTCGCACTTGTAACGGTACAACACGCAGTAATTGGCTTGTTCATGCCGTTTTGTGTGCTTTCACATTTCACCTATCGCAGTTTCATACTCGCAATAAAACAACACTATCTCGTTAGATGACGTCGTTTTTGGTGGTTTCACGAGGGTACCTAGCTTAAACTAACATAACTCAACCTAACATAACCTTCGCACTTCTATCGTTAGAAAACGTTTTACTCGCTACTTTACATTGCTTTCTACAACATTACGACGGTTTCAAGCGCTTTCACATTAGATATCGCAGTTCCCAACTTGTAAAGGTGAAAAACACTGCATCTCACTAAGTGACATTGTTTAATGCGGTTTTACGACGGTTCATACCTTAACCTAACGTAACCTAACCTAACCTAACCTTACCCAACCTAACCTAACCTAACCCAACGCAACCCAACCTAACCTAACCTAACCGAAACTAACCTAACCCAACCTAACCTAACCTAACCTAACCTAACCCAACCTAACCCAACCCAACCTAACCTAACCTAAGCTAACCCACCCTAACCTAACCAACCAAACCTAACCTAACCTAACCTAACCAAACCTAACCCAACCCAACCCAACCCAACAACACCCAACCCAACCTTACCTAACCTAACCAAATTATCCTTACCTAACCTAACCTAACCTAACGTAACCTAACCTAACCTAACCTAACGTAACCTAACCTGACCTAACGTAACCTAACCTAACCTAACCTAACCCAACCTAACCTAACCTAACCTAACCTAACCCAACTCAACCCAACCTAACCTAATCTAACCTAACCTAACCTAACCAAACCTAACCTAACCTAACCTAACCTAACCTAACCTAACCTAACGACGGTTGCAAGCGCTTTCACTTCAGATATCGCAGTTCCCGACTTGTAAAGGTGAAAAACACTGCATCTCACTAAGTGACATTGTTTAATGCGGTTTTACGACGGTTCATATCTTAACCTAACCTACCATTCGCACTTGTATCTAAAAACGCTCTATTACACTGTTTCGTTCACAATTACGATATTTGCATAACCTCACAGTTTTTCACCAACTTATTGCAGTACAGAACGCTGTATCTCGCTAAATGACATTGTTCTTTAAGGTTTCACGTTGCTTGCATGCGCTTTAACGAGAATATCACATTATAGCAGTTTCGCACTTGTAACTGTACAACACGCAGTATTTGGCTTGTTCATGCCGTTTTGTGTGCTTTCACAACATTTCACCTATTGCAGTTTCGTACATGCAATAAAACAACACTATCTCGTTAGATGACGTCCTTTTTGGTGGTCTCACGACGCTACCTAGCTTAAACTAACATAACTCAACCTAATATAACCTTCGCACTTCTATCTTTAGAAAACGTTTTACTCGCTACTTTACAATGCTCTCAATAACATTACGACAGTTTCATGCGCTTTCACAATAGATATCGCAGTTCCCGACTTGTAATGGTGAAAAACACTGCATCTCACTTAGTGACATTGTTTATTGCGGTTTTACGACGGTTCATATCTTAACCTAACCTAACGTTCGCACTTGTATCTAAAAACGCTCTATTACACTGTTTCGTCCACAATTACGTTATTTGCATAACCTCTCAGTTTTTCACCAACTTATTGCAGTACAGAACGCTGTATCTCGCTAAATGACATCGTTCTTTAAGGTTTCACGATGCTTGCATGCGCTTTAACGAGAATGTCACATTATAGCAGTTTCGCACTTGTAACGGTACAACACGCAGTATCTGGCTTGTACATGCCGTTTTGTGTGCTTTCACAACATTTCACCTATTGCAGTTTCGTACATGAAATAAAACAATTATATCTCGTTAGATGACGTCCTTTTTGGTGGTTTCACGACGCTACCTAGCTTAAACTAACATAATTCAACCTAACCTAACCTTCGAACTTCTATCGTTATAAAACGTTTTACTCGCAACTTTACAATGTTTTCTACAAGATTGCGACCGTTTCATGCGCTTTCACATTAGATATCGTAGGTCCCGACTTGTAATGTTGAAAAACACTACATCTCACTAAGTGACATTGTTTAATGCGGTTTTACGACGGTTGATATCTTAACCTAACCTAACATTCGCGCTTGTATCTCAAAACGCTCTATTACACTGTTTCGTTCACAATTACGATATTTGCATGACCTCACAGTTTTTCACCATCTTATTACAGTACAGAACGCTGTCTCTCGCTAAATGACATCATTCTTTAAAGTTTCACGATGCTTGCATGCGCTTTAACGAGAATATCACAACATAGCAGTTTCGCTCTTGTAACGGTACAACACGCAGTATTTGGCTTGTTCATGCCGTTTTGTGTGCTTTCACATTTCACCTATCGCAGTTTCGTACTCGCAATAAAACAACACTATCTCGTTAGATGACGTCGTTTTTGGTGGTTTCACGACGCTACCTAGCTTAAATTAACATAACTCAACCTAACATAACCTTCGCACTTCTATCGTTAGAAAACGTTTTACTCGCTACTTTACATTGCTTTCTACAACATTACGACGGTTTCAAGCGCTTTCAAATTAGATATCGCAGTTCCCAACTTGTAAAGGTGAAAAACACTGCATCTTACTAAGTGACATTGTTTAATGCGGTTTTACGACGGTTCATACCTTAACCTTACGTAACCTAACCTAACCTAACCTAACCTTACCTAACCTAACCTAACCTAACCCAACCCAACCCAACCTAAGCTAACCTAACCTAACCTAACCAAACCTAACCTAACCTAACCTAACCTAACGTAACCTAACCCAACCTATTCTAACGTAACCTAACCTTACCTGACCTAACCTAACCTAACGTAACCTAACCTAACCTAACATAACCTAACGTAACCTAACCTAACCTAACCTAACGTAACCTAACCTAAGCTAACCCAACCTAACCCAACCCAACAACACCCAACCCAACCTAACCTAACCTAACCTTACCTAACCTAACCAAATTATCCTTACCTAACCTAACCTAACCTAACGTAACCTAACGTAACCTAACGTAACTTAACCTAACCTAACGTAACCTAACCTAACCTAACCTAACCCAACCTAACCTAACCTAACCTAACCTAACCTAACCCAACTCAACCCAACGAAATCTAATCTAACCTAACCTAACCTAACCAAACCTAACCTAACCTAACCTAACCTAACGACCGTTTCATGCGCTTTCACATTAGATATCGTAGTTCCCGACTTGTAATGTTGAAAAACACTACATCTCACTAAGTGACAGTGTTTAATGCAGTTTTACGATGGTTGATATCTTAACCTAACCTAACATTCGCGCTTGTATCTCAAAACGCTCTATTACACTGTTTCGTTCACAATTACGATATTTGCATGACCTCACAGTTTTTCACCAACTTATTACAGTACAGAACGCCGTCTCTCGCTAAATGACATCATTCTTTAAGGTTTCACGATGCTTGCATGCGCTTTAACGAGAATATCACAACATAGCAGTTTCGCACTTATAACGGTACAACACGCAGTATTTGGCTTGTTCATGCCGTTTTGTGAGCTTTCACAACATTTCATCTATCGCAGTTTCGTACTCGCAATAAAACAACACTATCTCGTTAGATGACGTCGTTTTTGGTGGTTTCACGACGCTACCTAGCTTAAATTAACATAACTCAACCTAACATAACCTTCGCACTTCTATCGTTGGAAAACGTTTTACTCGCTACTTTACAATGCTCTCTACAACATTACGACGGTTTCATGCGCTTTCACATTAGATATCGCAGTTCCCGAGTTGTAATGGTGAAAAACACTGCATCTCCCTAAGTGACATTGTTTAATGCGGTTTTATGACGGTTCATATCTTGACCTAACCTAACATTCGCACTTGTATCTAAAAACGCTCTATTACACTGTTTCGATCACATTGACGATATTTGCATGACCTCACAGTTTTTCTCACACTTATTACAGTACAGAACGCTGTATATCGCTAAATGACATCATTCTTTAAGGTTTCACGATGCTTGCATGCGCTTTAACGAGAATATCACAACATAGCAGTTTCGTACTTGTAACGGTACAACACGCAGTGTTTGGCTTGTTCATGCCGTTTTGTGTGCTTTCACAACATTTCACCTGTTGCAGTTTCGTACATGAAATAAAACAATTATATCTCGTTAGATGACGTCCTTTTTGGTGGTTTCACGACGCTACCTAGCTTAAACTAACATAATTCAACCTAACATAACCTTCGCACTTCTATCGTTCGAAAACGTTTTACTCTCTACTTTACAATGCTCTCTATAACATTACGACAGTTTCATGCGCTTTCACAATAGATATCGCAGTTCCCGACTTGTTATGGTGAAAAACACTGCATCTCACTAAGTGACATTGTTTAATGCGGTTTTACGACGGTTGATATCTTAACCTAACCTAACATTCGCGCTTGTATCTCAAAACGCTCTATTACACTGTTTCGTTCACAATTACGATATTTGCATGACCTCACAGTTTTTCACCATCTTATTACAGTACAGAACGCTGTCTCTCGCTAAATGACATCATTCTTTAAAGTTTCACGATGCTTGCATGCGCTTTAACGAGAATATCACAACATAGCAGTTTCGCTCTTGTAACGGTACAACACGCAGTATTTGGCTTGTTCATGCCGTTTTGTGTGCTTTCACATTTCACCTATCGCAGTTTCGTACTCGCAATAAAACAACACTATCTCGTTAGATGACGTCGTTTTTGGTGGTTTCACGACGCTACTTAGCTTAAATTAACATAACTCAACCTAACATAACCTTCGCACTTCTATCGTTAGAAAACGTTTTACTCGCTACTTTACATTGCTTTCTACAACATTACGACGGTTTCAAGCGCTTTCAAATTAGATATCGCAGTTCCCAACTTGTAAAGGTGAAAAACACTGCATCTTACTAAGTGACATTGTTTAATGCGGTTTTACGACGGTTCATACCTTAACCTTACGTAACCTAACCTAACCTAACCTAACCTTACCTAACCTAACCTAACCTAACCCAACCCAACCCAACCTAAGCTAACCTAACCTAACCTAACCAAACCTAACCTAACCTAACCTAACCTAACGTAACCTAACCCAACCCATTCTAACGTAACCTAACCTTACCTGACCTAACCTAACCTAACGTAACCTAACCTAACCTAACATAACCTAACATAACCTAACCTAACCTAACCTAACGTAACCTAACCTAAGCTAACCCAACCTAACCCAACCCAACCCAACCCAACAACACCCAACCCAACCTAACCTAACCTAACCTTACCTAACCTAACCAAATTATCCTTACCTAACCTAACCTAACCTAACGTAACCTAACGTAACCTAACGTAACTTAACCTAACCTAACGTAACCTAACCTAACCTAACCTAACCCAACCTAACCTAACCTAACCTAACCTAACCTAACCCAACTCAACCCAACGAAATCTAATCTAACCTAACCTAACCTAACCAAACCTAACCTAACCTAACCTAACCTAACGACCGTTTCATGCGCTTTCACATTAGATATCGTAGTTCCCAACTTGTAATGTTGAAAAACACTACATCTCACTAAGTGACAGTGTTTAATGCGGTTTTACGATGGTTGATATCTTAACCTAACCTAACATTCGCGCTTGTATCTCAAAACGCTCTATTACACTGTTTCGTTCACAATTACGATATTTGCATGACCTCACAGTTTTTCACCAACTTATTACTGTACAGAACGCCGTCTCTCGCTAAATGACATCATTCTTTAAGGTTTCACGATGCTTGCATGCGCTTTAACGAGAATATCACAACATAGCAGTTTCGCACTTGTAACGGTACAACACGCAGTATTTGGCTTGTTCATGCCGTTTTGTGAGCTTTCACAACATTTCATCTATCGCAGTTTCGTACTCGCAATAAAACAACACTATCTCGTTAGATGACGTCGTTTTTGGTGGTTTCACGACGCTACCTAGCTTAAATTAACATAACTCAACCTAACATAACCTTCGCACTTCTATCGTTGGAAAACGTTTTACTCGCTACTTTACAATGCTCTCTACAACATTACGACGGTTTCATGCGCTTTCACATTAGATATTGCAGTTCCCGAGTTGTAATGGTGAAAAACACTGCATCTCCCTAAGTGACATTGTTTAATGCGGTTTTATGACGGTTCATATCTTGACCTAACCTAACATTCGCACTTGTATCTAAAAACGCTCTATTACACTGTTTCGTTCACATTGACGATATTTGCATGACCTCACAGTTTTTCTCACACTTATTACAGTACAGAACGCTGTATATCGCTAAATGACATCATTCTTTAAGGTTTCACGATGCTTGCATGCGCTTTAACGAGAATATCACAACATAGCAGTTTCGTACTTGTAACGGTACAACACG
This sequence comes from Rhipicephalus microplus, assembly GCF_043290135.1. Taxonomy (NCBI): domain Eukaryota; kingdom Metazoa; phylum Arthropoda; class Arachnida; order Ixodida; family Ixodidae; genus Rhipicephalus; species Rhipicephalus microplus. Next base: position 4,162,445 of record NC_134700.1, on the reverse strand, counting down.
CAGTATTTGGCTTGTTCATGCCGTTTTGTGTGCTTTCACAACATTTCACCTGTTGCAGTTTCGTACAAGAAATAAAACAATTATATCTCGTTAGATGACGTCCTTTTTGGTGGTTTCACGACGCTACCTAGCTTAAACTAACATAATTCAACCTAACATAACCTTCGCACTTCTATCGTTCGAAAACGTTTTACTCTCTACTTTACAATGCTCTCTATAACATTACGACAGTTTCATGCGCTTTCACAATAGATATCGCAGTTCCCGACTTGTTATGGTGAAAAACACTGCATCTCACTAAGTGACATTGTTTAATGCGGTTTTACGACGGTTCATATCTTAACGTAACCTAACATTCGCACTTATATTGAAAAACGCTCTATTACACTGTTTCGTTCACAATTACGATATTTGCATAACCTCACAGTTTTTCACCAACTTATTGCAGTACAGAACGCTGTATCTCGCTAAATGACATTGTTCTTTAAGGTTTCACGATTCTTGCATGCGCTTTAACGACAATATCACAATATAGCAGTTTCGCACTTGTAACGGTAGAACACGCAGTATTTGGCTTGTTCATGCCGTTTTGTGTGCTTTCGCAACATTTCACCTATCGCAGTTTAATACTCGCAATAAAACAACACTATCTCGTTAGATGACGTCGTTTTTGGTAGTTTCACGACGCTACCTAGCTTAAACTAACCTAACCTAACCTAACCTTCGAGCTTCTATTGTTATAAAACGTTTTACTCGCAACTTTACAATGTTTTCTACAAGATTACGACCGTTTCATGCGCTTTCACATTAGATATCGTAGTTCCCGACTTGTAATGGTGAAAAAACCTGCATCTCACAAAGTGGCATTGTTTGATGCGGTTTTACGACGGTTCATATCTTAACCTAACTTAACATTCGCGCTTGTATCTCAAAACGCTCTATTACACTGTTTCGTTCACAATTACGATATTTGCATGACCTCACAGTTTTTCACCAGTTTATTACAGTACAGAACGCTGTCTCTCGCTAAATGACATCTTTCTTTAAGGTTTCACGATGCTTGATTGCGCTTTAACGAGAATATCACAACATAGCAGTTTCGCACTTGTAACGGTACAACACGCAGTAATTGGCTTGTTCATGCCGTTTTGTGTGCTTTCACAACATTTCACCTATCGCAGTTTTGTACTCGCAATAAAACAACACTATCTCGTTAGATGACGTCGTTTTTGGTGGTTTCACGACGCTACCTAGCTTAAACTAACATAACTCAACCTAACATAACCTTCGCACTTCTATCGTTAGAAAACGTTTTACTCGCTACTTTACATTGCTTTCTACAACATTACGACGGTTTCAAGCGCTTTCACATTAGATATCGCAGTTCCCAACTTGTAAAGGTGAAAAACACTGCATCTCACTAAGTGACATTGTTTAATGCGGTTTTACGACGGTTCATACCTTAACCTAACGTAACCTAACCTAACCTAACCTAACCTAACCTTACCCAACCTAACCTAACCTAACCTAACCCAACCCAACCTAAGCTAACCTAACCTAACCTAACCAAACCTAACCTAACCTAACCTAACCTAACCTAACCTAACGTAACCTAACCTAACCTATTCTAACGTAACCTAACCTTACCTGACCTAACCTAACCTATCGTAACCTAACCTAACCTAACATAACCTAACGTAACCTAACCTAACCTAACCTAACCTAACGTAACCTAACCTAAGCTAACCCAACCTAACCCAACCCAACCCAACCCAAGAACACCCAACCCAACCTAACCTAACCTAACCTTACCTAACCTAACCAAATTATCCTTACCTAACCTAACCTAACCTAACGTAACCTAACGTAACCTAACCTAACCTAACGTAACCTAACCTAACCTAACCTAACCCAACCTAACCTAACTCAACCCAACCAAATCTAATCTAACCTAACCTAACCTAACCAAACCTAACCTAACCTAACCTAACCTAACGACCATTTCATGCGCTTTCACATTAGATATCGTAGTTCCCGACCTTAATGTTGAAAAACACTACATCTCACTAAGTGACAGTGTTTAATGCGGTTTTACGACGGTTGATATCTTAACCTAACCTAACATTCGCGCTTGTATCTCAAAACGCTCTATTACACTGTTTCGTTCACAATTACGATATTTGCATGACCTCACAGTTATTCACCAACTTATTACAGTACAGAACGCCGTCTCTCGCTAAATGACATCATTCTTTAAGGTTTCACGATGCTTGCATGCGCTTTAACGAGAATATCACAACATAGCAGTTTCGCACTTGTAACGGTACAACACGCAGTATTTGGCTTGTTCATGCCGTTTTGTGAGCTTTCACAACATTTCATCTATCGCAGTTTCGTACTCGCAATAAAACAACACTATCTCGTTAGATGACGTCGTTTTTGGTGGTTTCACGACGCTACCTAGCTTAAATTACCATAACTCAACCTAACATAACCTTCGCACTTCTATCGTTAGAAAACGTTTTACTCGCTACTTTACATTGCTTTCTACAACATTACGACGGTTTCAAGCGCTTTCACATTAGATATCGCAGTTCCCAACTTGTAAAGGTGAAAAACACTGCATCTCACTAAGTGACATTGTTTAATGCGGTTTTACGACGGTTCATACCTTAACCTAACGTAACCTAACCTAACCTAACCTAACCTTACCCAACCTAACCTAACCTAACCCAACGCAACCCAACCTAACCTAACCTAACCTAACCGAAACTAACCTAACCCAACCTAACCTAACCTAACCTAACCCAACCTAACCCAACCCAACCTAACCTAACCTAAGCTGACCTAACCTAACCTAACCAACCAAACCTAACCTAACCTAACCTAACCTAACCAAACCTAACCCAACCCAACCCAACCCAACAACACCCAACCCAACCTAACCTAACCTAACCTAACCTTACCTAACCTAACCAAATTATCCTTACCTAACCTAACCTAACCTAACGTAACCTAACCTAACCTAACCTAACCTGACCTAACGTAACCTAACCTAACCTAACCCAACCTAACCTAACCTAACCTAACCTAACCCAACCTAACCTAACCTAACCTAATCTAACCTAACCTAACCTAACCAAACCTAACCTAACCTAACCTAACCTAACGACGGTTGCAAGCGCTTTCACTTCAGATATCGCAGTTCCCGACTTGTAAAGGTGAAAAACACTGCATCTCACTAAGTGACATTGTTTAATGCGGTTTTACGACGGTTCATATCTTAACCTAACCTACCATTCGCACTTGTATCTAAAAACACTCTATTACACTGTTTCGTTCACAATTACGATATTTGCATAACCTCACAGTTTTTCACCAACTTATTGCAGTACAGAACGCTGTATCTCGCTAAATGACATTGTTCTTTAAGGTTTCACGATGCTTGCATGCGCTTTAACGAGAATATCACAACATAGCAGTTTCGTACTTGTAACGGTACAACACGCAGTATTTGGCTTGTTCATGCCGTTTTGTGTGCTTTCACAACATTTCACCTGTTGCAGTTTCGTACATGAAATAAAACAATTATATCTCGTTAGATGACGTCCTTTTTGGTGGTTTCACGACGCTACCTAGCTTAAACTAACATAATTCAACCTAACATAACCTTCGCACTTCTATCGTTAGAAAACGTTTTACTCGCTACTTTACATTGCTTTCTACAACATTACGACGGTTTCAAGCGCTTTCACATTAGATATCGCAGTTCCCAACTTGTAAAGGTGAAAAACACTGCATCTCACTAAGTGACATTGTTTAATGCGGTTTTACGACGGTTCATACCTTAACCTAACGTAACCTAACCTAACCTAACCTAACCTTACCCAACCTAACCTAACCTAACCCAACGCAACCCAACCTAACCTAACCTAACCTAACCGAAACTAACCTAACCCAACCTAACCTAACCTAACCTAACCCAACCTAACCCAACCCAACCTAACCTAACCTAAGCTAACCTAACCTAACCTAACCAACCAAACCTAACCTAACCTAACCTAACCTAACCAAACCTAACCCAACCCAACCCAACCCAACAACACCCAACCCAACCTAACCTAACCTAACCTAACCTTACCTAACCTAACCAAATTATCCTTACCTAACCTAACCTAACCTAACGTAACCTAACCTAACCTAACCTAACCTGACCTAACGTAACCTAACCTAACCTAACCCAACCTAACCTAACCTAACCTAACCTAACCCAACCTAACCTAACCTAACCTAACCTAATCTAACCTAACCTAACCTAACCAAACCTAACCTAACCTAACCTAACCTAACGACGGTTGCAAGCGCTTTCACTTCAGATATCGCAGTTCCCGACTTGTAAAGGTGAAAAACACTGCATCTCACTAAGTGACATTGTTTAATGCGGTTTTACGACGGTTCATATCTTAACCTAACCTACCATTCGCACTTGTATCTAAAAACACTCTATTACACTGTTTCGTTCACAATTACGATATTTGCATAACCTCACAGTTTTTCACCAACTTATTGCAGTACAGAACGCTGTATCTCGCTAAATGACATTGTTCTTTAAGGTTTCACGATGCTTGCATGCGCTTTAACGAGAATATCACATTATAGCAGTTTCGCACTTGTAACTGTACAACACGCAGTATTTGGCTTGTTCATGCCATTTTGTGTGCTTTCACAACATTTCACCTATTGCAGTTTCGTACATGCAATAAAACAACACTATCTCGTTAGATGACGTCCTTCTTGGTGGTCTCACGACGCTACCTAGCTTAAACTAACATAACTCAACCTAATATAACCTTCGCACTTCTATCTTTAGAAAACGTTTTACTCGCTACTTTACAATGCTCTCTATAACATTACGACAGTTTCATGCGCTTTCACAATAGATATCGCAGTTCCCGACTTGTAATGGTGAAAAACACTGCATCTCACTTAGTGACATTGTTTATTGCGGTTTTACGACGGTTCATATCTTAACCTAACCTAACGTTCGCACTTGTATCTAAAAACGCTCTATTACACTGTTTCATCCACAATTACGATATTTCATAACCTCTCAGTTTTTCACCAACTTATTGCAGTACAGAACGCTGTATCTCGCTAAATGACATCGTTCTTTAAGGTTTCACGATGCTTGCATGCGCTTTAACGAGAATGTCACATTATAGCAGTTTCGCACTTGTAACGGTACAACACGCAGTATCTGGCTTGTTCATGCCGATTTGTGTGCTTTCACAACATTTCACCTATTGCTGTTTCGTACATGAAATAAAACAATTATATCTCGTTAGATGACGTCCTTTTTGTTGGTTTCACGACGCTACCTAGCTTAAACTAACATAATTCAACCTAACATAACCTTCGCACTTCTATCGTTCGAAAACGTTTTACTCTCTACTTTACAATACTCTCTATAACATTACGACAGTTTCATGCGCTTTCACAATAGATATCGCAGTTCCCGACTTGTAATGGTGAAAAACACTGCATCTCACTAAGTGACATTGTTTAATGCGGTTTTACGACGGTTCATATCTTGACCTAACCTAACATTCGCACTTGTATCTAAAAACGCTCTATTACACTGTTTCGTTCACATTGACGATATTTGCATGACCTCACAGTTTTTCTCCAACTTATTACAGTACAGAACGCTGTATATCGCTAAATGACATCATTCTTTAAGGTTTCACGATGCTTGCATGCGCTTTAACGAGAATATCACAACATAGCAGTTTCGTACTTGTAACGGTACAACACGCAGTATTTGGCTTGTTCATGCCGTTTTGTGTGCTTTCACAACATTTCACCTGTTGCAGTTTCGTACATGAAATAAAACAATTATATCTCGTTAGATGACGTCCTTTTTGGTGGTTTCACGACGCTACCTAGCTTAAAATAACATAATTCAACCTAACATAACCTTCGCACTTCTATCGTTAGAAAACGTTTTACTCGCTACTTTACAATGCTCTCTACAACATTACGACGGTTTTATGCGCTTTCACATTAGATATCGCAGTTCCCGACTTGTAATGGTGAAAAACACTGCATCTCACAAAGTGACATTGTTTAATGCGGTTTTACGACGGTTCATATCTTAACCTAACCTAACATTCGCGCTTGTATCTCAAAACGCTCTATTACACTGTTTCGTTCACAATTACGATAATTGCATGACCTCACAGTTTTTCACCAACTTAATACAGTACAGAACGCTGTATCTCGCTAAATGACATCGTTCTTTAAGGTTTCACGATTCTTGCATGCGCTTTAACGAGAATATCACATTATAGCTGTTTCGCACTTGTAACGGTACAACACGCAGTATCTGGCTTGTTCATGCCGTTTTGTGTACTTTCACAACATTTCACCTATTGCAGTTTCGTACATGCAATAAAACAACACTATCTCGTTAGATGACGTCCTTTTTGGTGGTCTCACGACGCTACCTAAGTTAACCTAACATCACTCATCCTAATATAACCTTCGCACTTCTATCGTTAGAAAACGTTTTACTCGCTACTTTACAATGCTCTCTACAACATTACGACAGTTTTATGCGCTTTCACAATAGATATCGCAGTTCCCGACTTGTAATGGTGAAAAACACTGCATCTAACTTATTGACATTGTTTCATGCGGTTTTACGACGGTTCATATCTTAACCTAACCTAACGTTCGCACTTGTATCTAAAAACGCTCTATTACACTGTTTCGTTCACATTGAAGATATTTGCATGACCTCACAGTTTTTCTCCAACTTATTACAGTACAGAACGCTGTATACCGCTAAATGACATCATTCTTGAAGGTTTCACGATGCTTGCATGCGCTTTAACGAGAATATCACAACATAGCAGTTTCGTACTTGTAACGGTACAACACGCAGTATTTGGCTTGTTCATGCCGTTTTGTGTGCTTTCACAACATTTCACCTATCGCAGTTTCGTACTCGCAATAAAACAACACTATCTCGTTAGATGACGTCGTTTTTGGTGGTTTCACGACGCTACGTAGCTTAAACTAACATAACTCAACCTAACATAACCTTCGCACTTCTATCGTTAGAAAACGTTTTACTCGCTACTTTACATTGCTTTCTACAACATTACGACGGTTTCAAGCGCTTTCACATTAGATATCGCAGTTCCGAACTTGTAAAGGTGAAAAACACTGCCTCTCACTAAGTGACATTGTTTAATGCGGTTTTACGACGGTTCATACCTTAACCTAACGTAACCTAACCTAACCTAACCTAACCTTACCTAACCTAACCTAACCTAACCTAACCCAACCCAACCCAACCTAACCTAACCTAACCTAACCCAAACTAACCTAACCCAACCTAACGTAACCTAACCTAACCTAACCTAACGTAACCTAACCTAACCTAACGTAACCTAACCTAACCTAACCTAACCTAACCCAACCTAACCTAACCTAACCCAACCTAACCTAACCTAACCTAACCAAACCTAACCTAATCTAACCTAACCTGACCTAACCTAACCAAACCTAACCTAACCTAACCTAACCTAACCTAACGACGGTTGCAAGCGCTTTCACATTAGATATCGCAGTTCCCGACTTGTGATGGTGAAAAACACTGCATCTCACTAAGTGACATTGTTTAATGCGGTTTTACGACGGTTCATATCTTAACCAAACCTAACCTAACCTAACCTAACCTAACCTAACGACGGTTGCAAGCGCTTTCACATTAGATATCGCAGTTCCCGACTTGTGATGGTGAAAAACACTGCATCTCACTAAGTGACATTGATTAATGCGGTTTTACGACGGTTCATATCTTAACCTAACCTAACATTCGCACTTGTATCTAAAAACGCTCTATTACACTGTTTCGTTCACAATTACGATATTTGCTTAACCTCACAGTTTTTCACAAACTTAGTGCAGTACAGAACGCTGTATCTCGCTAAATGACATTGTTCTTTAAGGTTTCACGATGCTTGCATGCGCTTTAACGAGAATATCACAATATAGCAGTTTCGCACTTGTAACGGTAGAACAGGCAGTATTTGGCTTGTTCATGCCGTTTTGTGTGCTTTCACAACATTTCACCTATCGCAGTTTAATACTCGCAATAAAACAACACTATCTCGTTAGATGACGTCGTTTTTGGTAGTTTCACGACGCTACCTAGCTTAAACTAACCTAACCTAACCTAACCTTCGCACTTCTATCGTTAGAAAACGTTTTACTCGCAACTTTACAATGTTTTCTACAAGATTACGACGGTTTCATGCGCTTTCACATTAGATATCGTAGTTCCCGACTTGTAATGTTGAAAAACACTATATCTCACTAAGTGACACTGTTTAATGCGGTTTTACGACGGTTGATATCTCAACCTAACCTAACATTCGCACTTGTATCTAATTACGCTCAATTACACTGTTTCGTTCACAATTACGATATTTGCTTGACCTCACAGTTTCTCACCAACTTATTACAGTACAGAACGCTGTATCTCGCTAAATGACATTGTTCTTTAAGGTTTCACGATGCTTGCATGCGCTTAAACGAGAATATCACAATATAGCAGTTTCGCACTTGTAACGGTAGAACACGCAGTATTTGGCTTGTTCATGCCGTTTTGTGTGCTTTCACAACATTTCACCTATCGCAGTTTAATACTCGCAATAAAACAACACTATCTCGTTAGATGACGTCGTTTTTGCTAGTTTCACGACGCTACCTAGCTTAAACTAACCTAACCTAACCTAACCTTCGCACTTCTATCGTTAGAAAACGTTTTATTCGCTACTTTACAATGTTTTCTACAAGATTACGACGGTTTCATGCGCTTTCACATTAGATATCGCAGTTCCCGACTTGTAATGGTGAAAAACACAGCATCTCACTAAGTGACATTGTTTAATGCGGTTTTAGCGCGGTTCATATCAGCCTAACCTAACCTAACCTAACATAATTTAACCTAACCTAACCTTACCTAACCCAACCTAACCTAACCTAACCTAACCAAACCTTACCTAACATAACCTAACCTAACCTAACCTAACCTAACCTAACCTAACGTAACCTAACCTAACCTAACCTAACCTAACCTAACGACATTTGCAAGCGCTTTCACATTAGATATCGCAGTTCCCGACTTGTAATGGTGAAAAACACCGCATCTCACAAAGTGACATTGTTTAATGCGGTTTTACGACGGTTCATATCCTAACCTAACCTTACATTCGCGCTTGTATCTCAAAACGCTCTATTACACTGTTTCGTTCACAATTACGATATTTGCATGACCTCACAGTTTTTCACCAACTTATTACAGTAAAGAACGCTGTCTCGCGCTAAATGACATCGTTCTTTAAGGTTTCACGATGCTTGCATGCGCTTTAACGAGAATATCACAACATAGCAGTTTCGCACTTGTAACGGTACAACACGCAGTATTTGGCTTGTTCATGCCGTTTTGTGTGCTTTCACAACATTTCACCTATCGCAGTTTCGTACTCGCAATAAAACAACAGTATCTCGTTAGATGACGTAGTGTTTGGTGGTTTCACGACGCTACCTAGCTCAAACTAACATAACTCAACCGAACATAACCTTCGCACTTCTATCGTTAGAAAACGTTTTACTCGCTACTTCACATTGCTTTCTACAACATTACGACGGTTTCAAGCGCTTTCACATTAGATATCGCAGTTCCCAACTTGTAAAGGTGAAAAACACTGCATCTCACTCAGTGACATTGTTTAATGCGGTTTTACGACGGTTCATACCTTAACCTAACGTAACCTAACCTAACCTAACCTTACCTAACCTAACCTAACCTAACCCAACCAAACCCAACCTAACCTAATCTAACCTAACCCTAACTAACCTAACCTAACCTAACGTAACCTAACCTTACCTAACCTATTCTAACGTAACCTAACCTTACCTGACCTAACCTAACCTAACGTAACATAACCTAACCTAACATAACCTAACGTAACCTAACCTAACCTAACCTAACCTAACGTAACCTAACCTAACCTAACCCAACCTAACCCAACCCAACCTAACAACACCCAACCCAACCTAACCTAACCTAACCTAACCTTACCTAACCTAACCTAACCTAACGTAACCTAACCTAACGTAACCTAACGTGACCTAACCTAACCTAACGTAACCTAACCTAACCTAACCTAACCCAACCTAACCTAACCTAACCTAACCTAACCCAACTCAACCCAACCTAACCTAATCTAACCTAACCTAACCTAACCTAACCAAACCTAACCTAACCTAACCTAACGACGGTTTCATGCGCTTTCACATTAGATATCGCAGTTCCCGACTTGTAATGGTGAAAAACACTGCATCTCACAAAGTGACAGTGTTTAATGCGGTTTTACGACGGTTCATATCTTAACCTAACCTATTGTTCGCACTTGTATCTCAAAACGCTCTATTACACTGTTTCGTTCACAATTACAATATTTGCATGACCTCACAGTTTTTCACCAACTTATTACAGTACAGAACGCCGTCTCTCGCTAAATGACATCATTCTTTAAGGTTTCACGATGCTTGCATGCGCTTTAACGAGAATATCACAAAATAGGAGTTTCGCACTTGTAACGGTACAACACGCAGTATATGGCTTGTTCATGCCGTTTTGTGTACTTTCACAACATTTCACCTATTGCAGTTTCGTACATGCAATAAAACAACACTATCTCGTTAGATGACGTCCTTTTTGGTGGTCTCACGACGCTACCTAGCTTAACCTAACATAACTCAACCTAATATAACCTTCGCACTTCTATCGTTAGAAAACGTTTTACTCGCTACTTTACAATGCTCTCTACAACATTACGACAGTTGTATGCGCTTACACAATAGATATCGCAGTTCCCGACATGTAATGGTGAAAAAACCTGCATCTCACTAAGTGACATGGTTTAATGCGGTTTTACGACGGTTCATACCTTAACCTAACGTAACCTAACCTAACCTAACCTAACCTAACCTTACCCAACCTAACCTAACCTAACCCAACCCAACCCATCCTAACCTAACCTAACCCAAACTAACCTAACCCAACATAACCTAACCTAACCTAACCTAACCTAACCCAACCCAACCCAACCTAACCTAACCTAAGCTAACCTAACCAAACCAAACCTAACCTAACCTAACCTAACCTAACCAAACCTAACCCAACCCAACCCAACCCACAACACCCAACCCAACCTAACCTAACCTAACCTAACCTAACCTTACCTAACCTAACCAAATTATCCTTACCTAACCTAACCTAACCTTACGTAACCTAACCTAACCTAACCTAACGTAACCTAACCTAACCTAACCCAACCTAACCTATCCTAACCTAACCTAACCCAACTCAACCCAACCTAACCTAATCTAACCTAACCTAACCTAACCTAACCAAACCTAACCTAACCTAACCTAACCTAACCTAACCTAACGACGGTTGCAAGCGCTTTCACTTCAGATATCGCAGTTCCCGACTTGTAAAGGTGAAAAACACTGCATCTCACTAAGTGACATTGTTTAATGCGGTTTTACGACGGTTCATATCTTAACCTAACCTACCATTCGCACTTGTATCTAAAAACGCTCTATTACACTGTTTCGTTCACAATTACGATATTTGCATAACCTCACCGTTTTTCACCAACTTATTGCAGTACAGAACGCTGTATCTCGCTAAATGACATTGTTCTTTAAGGTTTCACGATGCTTGCATGCGGTTTAACGAGAATATCACATTATAGCAGTTTCGCACTTGTAACGGTACAACACGCAGTATTTGGCTTGTTCATGCCGTTTTGTGTGCTTTCACAACATTTCACCTATCGCAGTTTCATACTCGCAATAAAACTACACTATCATGTTAGATGACGTCGTTTTCGGTAGTTTCACGACGCTACCTAGCTTAAACTAACCTAACCTAACCTAACCATCGCACTTCTATCGTTAGAAAACGTTTTACTCACAACTTTACAATGTTTTCTACAAGATTACGACGGTTTCATGCGCTTTCACATTAGATATCGTAGTTCCCGACTTGTAATGTTGAAAAACACTACATCTCACTAAGTGACATTGTTTATTGCGGTTTTACGACGGTTCATATCTTAACCTAACCTACCATTCGCACTTGTATCTAAAAACGCTCTATTACACTGTTTCGTTCACAATTACGATATTTGCATAACCTCACAGTTTTTCACCAACTTATTGCAGTACAGAACGCTGTATCTCGCTAAATGACATTGTTCTTTAAGGTTTCACGATGCTTGCATGCGGTTTAACGAGAATATCACATTATAGCAGTTTCGCACTTGTAACGGTACAACACGCAGTATTTGGCTTGTTCATGCCGTTTTGTGTGCTTTCACAACATTTCACCTATCGCAGTTTCGTACTCGCAATAAAACAACACTATCTCGTTAGATGACATCGTTTTTGGTGGTTTCACTACGCTACCTAGCTCAAACTAACCTAACCTTCGCACTTCTATCATTAGAAAACGTTTTATTCGCTACTTTACAATGTTTTCTACAAGATTACGACGGTTTCATGCGCTTTCACATTAGATATCGCAGTTCCCGACTTGTAATGGTGAAAAACACAGCATCTCACTAAGTGATATTGTTTAATGCGGTTTTAGCGCGGTTCATATCTTAACCTAACCTAACCTAACCTAATTTAACCTAACCTAACCTTACCTAACCCAACCTAACCTAACCTAACCTAACCTAACCAAACCTAACCTAACATAACCTAACCTAACCTAACCTAACCTAACCAAACCTAACCTAACCTAACCTAACCTAACGTAACCTAACCTAACCTAACCTAACGACGGTTGCAAGCGCTTTCACATTAGATATCGCAGTTCCCGACTTGTAATGGTGAAAAACACTGCATCTCACTAAGTGACATTGTTTAATGCGGTTTTACGACGGTTCATATCTTAACCTAACCTAACATTCGCACTTGTATTGAAAAACGCTCTATTACACTGTTTCGTTCACAATTACGATATTTGCCTGACCTCACAGTTTTTCACCAACTTATTACAGTACAGAACGCTGTATGTCGCTAAATGACATCAATCTTTAAGGTTTCACGATGCTTGCATGCGCTTTAACGAGAATATCACAACATAGCGGTTTCGCACTTGTAACGGTACAACACGCAGTATTTGGCTTGTTCATGCCGTTTTGTGTGCTTTCACAACATTTCACCTATTGCAGTTTTGTACATGAAATAAAACAAATATATCTCGTTAGATGACGTCCTTTTTGGTGGTTTGACGACGCTACCTAGCTTAAACTAACATAACTCATCCTAACATGACCTTCGCACTTCTATCGTTAGAAAACGTTTTACTCGCTACTTTACAATGCTCTCTACAACATTACGACGGTTTCATGCGCTTTCACATTAGATATCGCAGTTCCCGAGTTGTAATGGTGAAAAACACTGCATCTCACTAAGTGACATTGTTTATTGCGGTTTTATGACGGTTCATATCTTGACCTAACCTACATTCGCACTTGTATTTAAAAACGCTCTATTACACTGTTTCGTTCACATTTACGATATTTGCATGACCTCACAGTTTTTCACCAACTTATTACAGTACAAAACGCTGTCTCTCGATAATGACATCATTCTTTAAGGTTTCACGATGCTTGCATGCGCTTTAACGAGAATATCACATCATAGCAGTTTCGCACTTGTAAAGGTACAACACGCAGTATTTGGCTTGTTCATGCCGTTTTGTGTGCTTTCACAACATTTCACCTTACGCAGTTTCGTACTCGCAATAAAACAACACTATCTCGTTAGATGACGTCGTTTTTGGTGGTTTCACGACGCTACCTAGCTTAAACTAACATAACTCAACCTAACATAACCTTCGCACTTCTATCGTTAGAAAACGTTTTACTCGCTACTTTACATTGCTTTCTACAACATTACGACGGTTTCAAGCGCTTTCACATTAGATATCGCAGTTCCCAACTTGTAAAGGTGAAAAACACTGCATCTCACTAAGTGACATTGTTTAATGCGGTTTTACGACGGTTCATACCTTAACCTAACGTAACCTAACCTAACCTAACCTAACCTTACCTAACCTAACCTAACCTAACCTAACCCAACCCAACCCAGCCTAACCTAACCTAACCTAACCTATACTGACCTAACCCAACCTAACCTAACGTAACCTAACCTAACCTAACCCAACATAACCCAACCCAACCCAACAACACCCAACCCAACCTAGCCTAACCTAACCTAACCTTACCTAGCCTAACCTAACGTAACCTAACCTAACCTAACCTAACCCAACCTAACCTAACCTAACCTAACCTAACCCAACTCAACCCAACATAACCTAATCTAACCTAACCTAACCTAACCTAACCTAACCAAACCTAACCTAACCTAACCTAACCTAACCTAACGACGGTTTCATGCGCTTTCACATTAGATATCGCAGTTCCCGACTTGTAATAATGAAAAACACTGCATCTCACTAAGTGACATTGTTTAATGCGGTTTTACGACGGTTCATATCTTAACCTAACCTAACATTCGCACTTGTATTGAAAAACGCTCTATTACACTGTTTCATTCACAATTACGATATTTGCATGACCTCACAGTTTTTCACCAACTTAATACAGTACAGAACGCTGTCTCTCGCTAAATGACATCATTCTTTAAGGTTTCACGGTGCTTGCATGCGCTTTAACGAGAATATCACAACATAGCAGTTTCGCACTTGTAACGGTACAACACGCAGTATTTGGCTTGTTCATGCCGTTTTGTGTGCTTTCACAACATTTCACCTATCGCAGTTTCGTACTCGCAATAAAACAACAGTATCTCGTTAGATGACGTCGTTTTTGGTGGTTTCACGACGCTACCTAGCTCAAACTAACATAACTCAACCGAGCATAACCTTCGCACTTCTATCGTTAGAAAACGTTTTACTCGCTACTTTACATTGCTTTCTACAACATTACGACGGTTTCAAGCGCTTTCACATTAGATATCGCAGTTCCCAACTTGTAAAGGTGAAAAACACTGCATCTCACTCAGTGACATTGTTTAATGCGGTTTTACGACGGTTCATACCTTAACCTAACGTAACCTAACCTAACCTAACCTTACCTAACCTAACCTAACCTAACCCAACCCAACCCAACCTAACCTAATCTAACCTAACCCTAACTAACCTAACCTAACGTAACCTAACCTTACCTAACCTATTCTAACGTAACCTAACCTTACCTGACCTAACCTAACCTAACGTAACATAACCTAACCTAACATAACCTAACGTAACCTAACCTAACCTAACCTAACCTAACGTAACCTAACCTAACCTAACCCAACCTAACCCAACCCAACCTAACAACACCCAACCCAACCTAACCTAACCTAACCTAACCTTACCTAACCTAACCAAATTATCCTTACCTAACCTAACCTAACCTAACGTAACCTAACCTAACGTAACCTAACGTGACCTAACCTAACCTAACGTAACCTAACCTAACCTAACCTAACCCAACCTAACCTAACCTAACCTAACCTAACCCAACTCAACCCAACCTAACCTAATCTAACCTAACCTAACCTAACCTAACCAAACCTAACCTAACCTAACCTAAC
Organism: Rhipicephalus microplus; assembly: GCF_043290135.1. Taxonomy (NCBI): domain Eukaryota; kingdom Metazoa; phylum Arthropoda; class Arachnida; order Ixodida; family Ixodidae; genus Rhipicephalus; species Rhipicephalus microplus. The sequence continues at coordinate 4,146,683 of NC_134700.1, read as the reverse complement.
CTAACGACGGTTTCATGCACTTTCACATTAGATATCGCAGTTCCCGACTTGTAATGGTGAAAAACACTGCATCTCACAAAGTGACAGTGTTTAATGCGGTTTTACGACGGTTCATATCTTAACCTAACCTATTGTTCGCACTTGTATCTCAAAACGCTCTATTACACTGTTTCGTTCACAATTACAATATTTGCATGACCTCACAGTTTTTCACCAACTTATTACAGTACAGAACGCCGTCTCTCGCTAAATGACATCATTCTTTAAGGTTTCACGATGCTTGCATGCGCTTTAACGAGAATATCACAAAATAGGAGTTTCGCACTTGTAACGGTACAACACGCAGTATATGGCTTGTTCATGCCGTTTTGTGTACTTTCACAACATTTCACCTATTGCAGTTTCGTACATGCAATAAAACAACACTATCTCGTTAGATGACGTCCTTTTTGGTGGTCTCACGACGCTACCTAGCTTAACCTAACATAACTCAACCTAATATAACCTTCGCACTTCTATCGTTAGAAAACGTTTTACTCGCTACTTTACAATGCTCTCTACAACATTACGACAGTTGTATGCGCTTACACAATAGATATCGCAGTTCCCGACATGTAATGGTGAAAAAACCTGCATCTCACTAAGTGACATGGTTTAATGCGGTTTTACGACGGTTCATACCTTAACCTAACGTAACCTAACCTAACCCAACCTAACCTAACCTTACCCAACCTAACCTAACCTAACCCAACCCAACCCATCCTAACCTAACCTAACCTAACCCAAACTAACCTAACCCAACATAACCTAACCTAACCTAACCTAACCCAACCTAACCTAACCTAAGCTAACCTAACCAAACCAAACCTAACCTAACCTAACCTAACCTAACCAAACCTAACCCAACCCAACCCAACCCAACAACACCCAACCCAACCTAACCTAACCTAACCTAACCTTACCTAACCTAACCAAATTATCCTTACCTAACCTAACCTAACCTTACGTAACCTAACCTAACCTAACCTAACGTAACCTAACCTAACCTAACCCAACCTAACCTATCCTAACCTAACCTAACCCAACTCAACCCAACCTAACCTAATCTAACCTAACCTAACCTAACCTAACCAAACCTAACCTAACCTAACCTAACCTAACCTAACGACGGTTGCAAGCGCTTTCACTTCAGATATCGCAGTTCCCGACTTGTAAAGGTGAAAAACACTGCATCTCACTAAGTGACATTGTTTAATGCGGTTTTACGACGGTTCATATCTTAACCTAACCTACCATTCGCACTTGTATCTAAAAAACGCTCTATTACACTGTTTCGTTCACAATTGCGATATTTGCATAACCTCACAGTTTTTCACCATTTTATTGCAGTACAGAACGCTGTATCTCGCTAAATGACATTGTTCTTTAAGGTTTCACGATGCTTGCATGCGGTTTAACGAGAATATCACATTATAGCAGTTTCGCACTTGTAACGGTACAACACGCAGTATTTGGCTTGTTCATGCCGTTTTGTGTGCTTTCACAACATTTCACCTATCGCAGTTTCATACTCGCAATAAAACTACACTATCTCGTTAGATGACGTCGTTTTCGGTAGTTTCACGACGCTACCTAGCTTAAACTAACCTAACCTAACCTAACCATCACACTTCTATCGTTAGAAAACGTTTTACTCACAACTTTACAATGTTTTCTACAAGATTACGACGGTTTCATGCGCTTTCACATTAGATATCGTAGTTCCCGACTTGTAATGTTGAAAAACACTACATCTCACTAAGTGACATTGTTTATTGCGGTTTTACGACGGTTCATATCTTAACCTAACCTACCATTCGCACTTGTATCTAAAAACGCTCTATTACACTGTTTCGTTCACAATTACGATATTTGCATAACCTCACAGTTTTTCACCAACTTATTGCAGTACAGAACGCTGTATCTCGCTAAATGACATTGTTCTTTAAGGTTTCACGATGCTTGCATGCGGTTTAACGAGAATATCACATTATAGCAGTTTCGCACTTGTAACGGTACAACACGCAGTATTTGGCTTGTTCATGCCGTTTTGTGTGCTTTCACAACATTTCACCTATCGCAGTTTCGTACTCGCAATAAAACAACACTATCTCGTTAGATGACATCGTTTTTGGTGGTTTCACTACGCTACCTAGCTCAAACTAACCTAACCTTCGCACTTCTATCATTAGAAAACGTTTTATTCGCTACTTTACAATGTTTTCTACAAGATTACGACGGTTTCATGCGCTTTCACATTAGATATCGCAGTTCCCGACTTGTAATGGTGAAAAACACAGCATCTCACTAAGTGATATTGTTTAATGCGGTTTTAGCGCGGTTCATATCTTAACCTAACCTAACCTAACCTAATTTAACCTAACCTAACCTTACCTAACCCAACCTAACCTAACCTAACCAAACCTAACCTAACATAACCTAACCTAACCAAACCTAACCTAACCTAACCTAACCTAACGTAACCTAACCTAACCTAACCTAACGACGGTTGCAAGCGCTTTCACATTAGATATCGCAGTTCCCGACTTGTAATGGTGAAAAACACTGCATCTCACTAAGTGACATTGTTTAATGCGGTTTTACGACGGTTCATATCTTAACCTAACCTAACATTCGCACTTGTATTGAAAAACGCTCTATTACACTGTTTCGTTCACAATTACGATATTTGCCTGACCTCACAGTTTTTCACCAACTTATTACAGTACAGAACGCTGTATGTCGCTAAATGACATCAATCTTTAAGGTTTCACGATGCTTGCATGCGCTTTAACGAGAATATCACAACATAGCAGTTTCGCACTTGTAACGGTACAACACGCAGTATTTGGCTTGTTCATGCCGTTTTGTGTGCTTTCACAACATTTCACCTATTGCAGTTTTGTACATGAAATAAAACAAATATATCTCGTTAGATGACGTCCTTTTTGGTGGTTTGACGACGCTACCTAGCTTAAACTAACATAACTCATCCTAACATAACCTTCGCACTTCTATCGTTAGAAAACGTTTTACTCGCTACTTTACAATGCTCTCTACAACATTACGACGGTTTCATGCGCTTTCACATTAGATATCGCAGTTCCCGAGTTGTAATGGTGAAAAACACTGCATCTCACTAAGTGACATTGTTTATTGCGGTTTTATGACGGTTCATATCTTGACCTAACCTACATTCGCACTTGTATCTAAAAACGCTCTATTACACTGTTTCGTTCACATTTACGATATTTGCATGACCTCACAGTTTTTCACCAACTTATTACAGTACAGAACGCTGTATTACGCTAAATGACATCGTTCTTTACGGTTTCACGATGCTTGCATGCGCTTTAACGAGAATATCACATTATAGCAGTTTCGCACTTGTAACGGTACAACACACAGTATCTAGCTTGTTCATGCCGTTTTGTGTGCTTTCACATTTCACCTATTGCGGTTTCGTACATGCAATAAAACAACACTATCTCGTTAGATGACGTCCTTTTTGGTGGTCTCACGACGCTACCTAGCTTCAACTAACATAACTCAACCTAATATAGCCTTCGCACTTCTATCTTTAGAAAACGTTTTACTCGCTACTTTACAATGCTCTCTATAACATTACGACAGTTTCATGCACTTTCACAATAGATATCGCAGTTCCCGACTTGTAATGGTGAAAAACACTGCATCTCACTTAGTGACATTGTTTCATGCGGTTTTACGACGGTTCATATCTTAACCTAACCTAACATTTGCGCTTGTATCTCAAAACGCTCTATTACACTGTTTCGTTAACAATTACAATATTTGCATGACCTCACAGTTTTCACCAACTTATTACAGTACAAAACGCTGTCTCTCGATAATGACATCATTCTTTAAGGTTTCACGATGCTTGCATGCGCTTTAACGAGAATATCACATCATAGCAGTTTCGCACTTGTAAAGGTACAACACGCAGTATTTGGCTTGTTCATGCCGTTTTGTGTGCTTTCACAACATTTCACCTTACGCAGTTTCGTACTCGCAATAAAACAACACTATCTCGTTAGATGACGTCGTTTTTGGTGGTTTCACGACGCTACCTAGCTTAAACTAACATAACTCAACCTAACATAACCTTCGCACTTCTATCGTTAGAAAACGTTTTACTCGCTACTTTACATTGCTTTCTACAACATTACGACGGTTTCAAGCGCTTTCACATTAGATATCGCAGTTCCCAACTTGTAAAGGTGAAAAACACTGCATCTTACTAAGTGACATTGTTTAATGCGGTTTTACGACGGTTCATACCTTAACCTAACGTAACCTAACCTAACCTAACCTAACCTTACCTAACCTAACCTAACCTAACCTAACCCAACCCAACCCAGCCTAACCTAACCTAACCTTACCTAAACTAACCTAACCCAACCTAACCTAACGTAACCTAACCTAACCTAACCCAACATAACCCAACCCAACCCAACCCAACAACACCCAACCCAACCTAGCCTAACCTAACCTAACCTTACCTAGCCTAACCTAACGTAACCTAACCTAACCTAACCTAACCCAACCTAACCTAACCTAACCTAACCTAACCCAACTCAACCCAACATAACCTAATCTAACCTAACCTAACCTAACCTAACCTAACCTAACCAAACCTAACCTAACCTAACCTAACCTAACCTAACCTAACCTAACGACGGTTTCATGCGCTTTCACATTACATATCGCAGTTCCCGACTTGTAATAATGAAAAACACTGCATCTCACTAAGTGACATTGTTTAATGCGGTTTTACGACAGTTCATATCTTAACCTAACCTAACATTCGCACTTGTATTGAAAAACGCTCTATTACACTGTTTCATTCACAATTACGATATTTGCATGACCTCACAGTTTTTCACCAACTTAATACAGTACAGAACGCTGTCTCTCGCTAAATGACATCATTCTTTAAGGTTTCACGGTGCTTGCATGCGCTTTAACGAGAATATCACAACATAGCAGTTTCGCACTTGTAACGGTACAACACGCAGTATTTGGCTTGTTCATGCCGTTTTGTGTGCTTTCACAACATTTCACCTATCGCAGTTTCGTACTCGCAATAAAACAACAGTATCTCGTTAGATGACGTCGTTTTTGGTGGTTTCACGACGCTACCTAGCTCAAACTAACATAACTCAACCGAGCATAACCTTCGCACTTCTATCGTTAGAAAACGTTTTACTCGCTACTTTACATTGCTTTCTACAACATTACGACGGTTTCAAGCGCTTTCACATTAGATATCGCAGTTCCCAACTTGTAAAGGTGAAAAACACTGCATCTTACTAAGTGACATTGTTTAATGCGGTTTTACGACGGTTCATACCTTAACCTAACGTAACCTAACCTAACCTAACCTTACCTTACCTAACCTAACCTAACCCAACCCAACCCAACCTAAGCTAACCTAACCTAACCTAATCTAACCTAACCAAACCTAACCTAACCTAACCTAACCTAACGTAACCTAACCTAACCTATTCTAACGTAACCTAACCTTACCTGACCTAACCTAACCTAACGTAACCTAACCTAACCTAACATAACCTAACGTAACCTAACCTAACCTAACCTAACGTAACCTAACCTAACCTAACCCAACCTAACCCAACCCAACAACACCCAACCCAACCTAACCTAACCTAACCTAACCTTACCTAACCTAACAAAATTATCCTTACCTAACCTAACCTAACGTAACCTAACCTAACGTAACCTAACGTAACCTAACCTAACCTAACGAAACCTAACCTAACCTAACCTAACCTAACCCAAACTAACCTAACCTAACCTAACCTAACCCAACTCAACCCAACCTAACCTAATCTAACCTAACCTAACCTAACCTAACCAAACCTAACCTAACCTAACCTAACCTAACGACGGTTTCAAGCGCTTTCACATTAGATATCGCAGTTCCCAACTTGTAAAGGTGAAAAACACTGCATCTCACTAAGTGACATTGTTTAATGCGGTTTTACGACGGTTCATACCTTAACCTAACGTAACCTAACCTAACCTAACCTAACCTTACCTAACCTAACCTAACCTAACCCAACCCAACCCAGCCTAACCTAACCTAACCTAAACTAACCTAACCCAACCTAACCCAACATAACCCAACCCAACCCAACCCAACAACACCCAACCCAACCTAGCCTAACCTAACCTAACCTTACCTAACCTAACCTAACCTAACGTAACCTAACCTAACCTAACCTAACCCAACCTAACCTAACCTAACCTAACCCAACTCAACCCAACATAACCTAATCTAACCTAACCTAACCTAACCTAACCTAACCAAACCTAACCTAACCTAACCTAACCTAACCTAACCTAACGACGGTTTCATGCGCTTTCACATTAGATATCGCAGTTCCCGACTTGTAATAATGAAAAACACTGCATCTCACTAAGTGACATTGTTTAATGCGGTTTTACGACGGTTCATATCTTAACCTAACCTAACATTCGCACTTGTATTGAAAAACGCTCTATTACACTGTTTCATTCACAATTAGGATATTTGCATGACCTCACAGTTTTTCACCAACTTAATACAGTACTGAACGCTGTCTCTCGCTAAATGACATCATTCTGTAAAGTTCCACGATGCTTGCATGCGCTTTAACGAGAATATCACAACATAGCAGTTTCGCACATGTAACGGTACAACACGCAGTATTTGGCTTGTTCATGCCGTTTTGTGTGCTTTCACAACATTTCACCTATCGCAGTTTCGTACTCGCAATAAAACAACAGTATCTCGTTAGATGACGTCGTTTTTGGTGGTTTCACGACGCTACCTAGCTCAAACTAACATAACTCAACCGAGCATAACCTTCGCACTTCTATCGTTAGAAAACGTTTTACTCGCTACTTTACATTGCTTTCTACAACAATACGACGGTTTCAAGCGCTTTCACATTAGATATCGCAGTTCCCAACTTGTAAAGGTGAAAAACACTGCATCTTACTAAGTGACATTGTTTAATGCGGTTTTACGACGGTTCATACCTTAACCTAACGTAACCTAACCTAACCTAACCTAACCTTACCTTACCTAACCTAACCTAACCCAACCCAACCCAACCTAAGCTAACCTAACCTAACCTAATCTAACCTAACCAAACCTAACCTAACCTAACCTAACCTAACCTAACGTAACCTAACCTAACCTATTCTAACGTAACCTAACCTTACCTGACCTAACCTAACCTAACGTAACCTAACCTAACCTAACATAACCTAACGTAACCTAACCTAACCTAACCTAACGTAACCTAACCTAACCTAACCCAACCTAACCCAACCCAACAACACCCAACCCAACCTAACCTAACCTAACCTAACCTTACCTAACCTAACAAAATTATCCTTACCTAACCTAACCTAACGTAACCTAACCTAACGTAACCTAACGTAACCTAACCTAACCTAACGAAACCTAACCTAACCTAACCTAACCTAACCCAAACTAACCTAACCTAACCTAACCTAACCCAACTCAACCCAACCTAACCTAATCTAACCTAACCTAACCTAACCTAACCAAACCTAACCTAACCTAACCTAACCTAACGACGGTTTCATGCGCTTTTACATTAGATATCGCAGTTCCCGACTTTGTAATGGTGAAAAACACTGCATCTCACAAAGTGACAGTGTTTAATGTGGTTTTACGACGGTTCATATCTTAACCTAACCTAACATTCGCACTTGTATCTCAAAACGCTCTATTACACTGTTTCGTTCACAATTACGATATTTGCATGACCTCACAGTTTTTCACCAACTTATTACAGTACAGAACGCTGTCTCTCGCTAAATGACATCATTCTTTAAGGTTTCACGATGCTTGCATGCGCTTTAACGAGAATATCACAACATAGCAGTTTCGCACTTGTAACGGTACAACACGCAGTATTTGGCTTGTTCATGCCGTTTTGTGAGCTTTCACAACATTTCACCTATCGCAGTTTCGTACTCGCAATAAAACAACACTATCTCGTTAGATGACGTCGTTTTTGGTGGTTTCACGACGCTACCTAGCTTAAACTAACATACTCAACCTAACATAACCTTCGCACTTCTATCGTTAGAAAACGTTTTACTCGCTACTTTACAATGCTCTCTACAACATTACGACGGTTTCATGCGCTTTCACATTAGATATCGCAGTTCCCGAGTTGTAATGGTGAAAAACACTGCATCTCACTAAGTGACATTGTTTATTGCGGTTTTATGACGGTTCATATCTTGACCTAACCTACATTCGCACTTGTATCTAAAAACGCTCTATTACACTGTTTCGTTCACATTTACGATATTTGCATGACCTCACAGTTTTTCACCAACTTATTACAGTACAGAACGCTGTATTACGCTAAATGACATCGTTCTTTACGGTTTCACGATGCTTGCATGCGCTTTAACGAGAATATCACATTATAGCAGTTTCGCACTTGTAACGGTACAACACACAGTATCTAGCTTGTTCATGCCGTTTTGTGTGCTTTCACATTTCACCTATTGCGGTTTCGTACATGCAATAAAACAACACTATCTCGTTAGATGACGTCCTTTTTGGTGGTCTCACGACGCTACCTAGCTTCAACTAACATAACTCAACCTAATATAGCCTTCGCACTTCTATCTTTAGAAAACGTTTTACTCGCTACTTTACAATGCTCTCTATAACATTACGACAGTTTCATGCACTTTCACAATAGATATCGCAGTTCCCGACTTGTAATGGTGAAAAACACTGCATCTCACTTAGTGACATTGTTTCATGCGGTTTTACGACGGTTCATATCTTAACCTAACCTAACATTTGCGCTTGTATCTCAAAACGCTCTATTACACTGTTTCGTTAACAATTACAATATTTGCATGACCTCACAGTTTTCACCAACTTATTACAGTACAAAACGCTGTCTCTCGATAATGACATCATTCTTTAAGGTTTCACGATGCTTGCATGCGCTTTAACGAGAATATCACATCATAGCAGTTTCGCACTTGTAAAGGTACAACACGCAGTATTTGGCTTGTTCATGCCGTTTTGTGTGCTTTCACAACATTTCACCTTACGCAGTTTCGTACTCGCAATAAAACAACACTATCTCGTTAGATGACGTCGTTTTTGGTGGTTTCACGACGCTACCTAGCTTAAACTAACATAACTCAACCTAACATAACCTTCGCACTTCTATCGTTAGAAAACGTTTTACTCGCTACTTTACATTGCTTTCTACAACATTACGACGGTTTCAAGCGCTTTCACATTAGATATCGCAGTTCCCAACTTGTAAAGGTGAAAAACACTGCATCTTACTAAGTGACATTGTTTAATGCGGTTTTACGACGGTTCATACCTTAACCTAACGTAACCTAACCTAACCTAACCTAACCTTACCTAACCTAACCTAACCTAACCTAACCCAACCCAACCCAGCCTAACCTAACCTAACCTTACCTAAACTAACCTAACCCAACCTAACCTAACGTAACCTAACCTAACCTAACCCAACATAACCCAACCCAACCCAACCCAACAACACCCAACCCAACCTAGCCTAACCTAACCTAACCTTACCTAGCCTAACCTAACGTAACCTAACCTAACCTAACCTAACCCAACCTAACCTAACCTAACCTAACCTAACCCAACTCAACCCAACATAACCTAATCTAACCTAACCTAACCTAACCTAACCTAACCTAACCAAACCTAACCTAACCTAACCTAACCTAACCTAACCTAACCTAACGACGGTTTCATGCGCTTTCACATTACATATCGCAGTTCCCGACTTGTAATAATGAAAAACACTGCATCTCACTAAGTGACATTGTTTAATGCGGTTTTACGACAGTTCATATCTTAACCTAACCTAACATTCGCACTTGTATTGAAAAACGCTCTATTACACTGTTTCATTCACAATTACGATATTTGCATGACCTCACAGTTTTTCACCAACTTAATACAGTACAGAACGCTGTCTCTCGCTAAATGACATCATTCTTTAAGGTTTCACGGTGCTTGCATGCGCTTTAACGAGAATATCACAACATAGCAGTTTCGCACTTGTAACGGTACAACACGCAGTATTTGGCTTGTTCATGCCGTTTTGTGTGCTTTCACAACATTTCACCTATCGCAGTTTCGTACTCGCAATAAAACAACAGTATCTCGTTAGATGACGTCGTTTTTGGTGGTTTCACGACGCTACCTAGCTCAAACTAACATAACTCAACCGAGCATAACCTTCGCACTTCTATCGTTAGAAAACGTTTTACTCGCTACTTTACATTGCTTTCTACAACATTACGACGGTTTCAAGCGCTTTCACATTAGATATCGCAGTTCCCAACTTGTAAAGGTGAAAAACACTGCATCTTACTAAGTGACATTGTTTAATGCGGTTTTACGACGGTTCATACCTTAACCTAACGTAACCTAACCTAACCTAACCTTACCTTACCTAACCTAACCTAACCCAACCCAACCCAACCTAAGCTAACCTAACCTAACCTAATCTAACCTAACCAAACCTAACCTAACCTAACCTAACCTAACGTAACCTAACCTAACCTATTCTAACGTAACCTAACCTTACCTGACCTAACCTAACCTAACGTAACCTAACCTAACCTAACATAACCTAACGTAACCTAACCTAACCTAACCTAACGTAACCTAACCTAACCTAACCCAACCTAACCCAACCCAACAACACCCAACCCAACCTAACCTAACCTAACCTAACCTTACCTAACCTAACAAAATTATCCTTACCTAACCTAACCTAACGTAACCTAACCTAACGTAACCTAACGTAACCTAACCTAACCTAACGAAACCTAACCTAACCTAACCTAACCTAACCCAAACTAACCTAACCTAACCTAACCTAACCCAACTCAACCCAACCTAACCTAATCTAACCTAACCTAACCTAACCTAACCAAACCTAACCTAACCTAACCTAACCTAACGACGGTTTCAAGCGCTTTCACATTAGATATCGCAGTTCCCAACTTGTAAAGGTGAAAAACACTGCATCTCACTAAGTGACATTGTTTAATGCGGTTTTACGACGGTTCATACCTTAACCTAACGTAACCTAACCTAACCTAACCTAACCTTACCTAACCTAACCTAACCTAACCCAACCCAACCCAGCCTAACCTAACCTAACCTAAACTAACCTAACCCAACCTAACCCAACATAACCCAACCCAACCCAACCCAACAACACCCAACCCAACCTAGCCTAACCTAACCTAACCTTACCTAACCTAACCTAACCTAACGTAACCTAACCTAACCTAACCTAACCCAACCTAACCTAACCTAACCTAACCCAACTCAACCCAACATAACCTAATCTAACCTAACCTAACCTAACCTAACCTAACCAAACCTAACCTAACCTAACCTAACCTAACCTAACCTAACGACGGTTTCATGCGCTTTCACATTAGATATCGCAGTTCCCGACTTGTAATAATGAAAAACACTGCATCTCACTAAGTGACATTGTTTAATGCGGTTTTACGACGGTTCATATCTTAACCTAACCTAACATTCGCACTTGTATTGAAAAACGCTCTATTACACTGTTTCATTCACAATTAGGATATTTGCATGACCTCACAGTTTTTCACCAACTTAATACAGTACTGAACGCTGTCTCTCGCTAAATGACATCATTCTGTAAAGTTCCACGATGCTTGCATGCGCTTTAACGAGAATATCACAACATAGCAGTTTCGCACATGTAACGGTACAACACGCAGTATTTGGCTTGTTCATGCCGTTTTGTGTGCTTTCACAACATTTCACCTATCGCAGTTTCGTACTCGCAATAAAACAACAGTATCTCGTTAGATGACGTCGTTTTTGGTGGTTTCACGACGCTACCTAGCTCAAACTAACATAACTCAACCGAGCATAACCTTCGCACTTCTATCGTTAGAAAACGTTTTACTCGCTACTTTACATTGCTTTCTACAACAATACGACGGTTTCAAGCGCTTTCACATTAGATATCGCAGTTCCCAACTTGTAAAGGTGAAAAACACTGCATCTTACTAAGTGACATTGTTTAATGCGGTTTTACGACGGTTCATACCTTAACCTAACGTAACCTAACCTAACCTAACCTAACCTTACCTTACCTAACCTAACCTAACCCAACCCAACCCAACCTAAGCTAACCTAACCTAACCTAATCTAACCTAACCAAACCTAACCTAACCTAACCTAACCTAACCTAACGTAACCTAACCTAACCTATTCTAACGTAACCTAACCTTACCTGACCTAACCTAACCTAACGTAACCTAACCTAACCTAACATAACCTAACGTAACCTAACCTAACCTAACCTAACGTAACCTAACCTAACCTAACCCAACCTAACCCAACCCAACAACACCCAACCCAACCTAACCTAACCTAACCTAACCTTACCTAACCTAACAAAATTATCCTTACCTAACCTAACCTAACGTAACCTAACCTAACGTAACCTAACGTAACCTAACCTAACCTAACGAAACCTAACCTAACCTAACCTAACCTAACCCAAACTAACCTAACCTAACCTAACCTAACCCAACTCAACCCAACCTAACCTAATCTAACCTAACCTAACCTAACCTAACCAAACCTAACCTAACCTAACCTAACCTAACGACGGTTTCATGCGCTTTTACATTAGATATCGCAGTTCCCGACTTTGTAATGGTGAAAAACACTGCATCTCACAAAGTGACAGTGTTTAATGTGGTTTTACGACGGTTCATATCTTAACCTAACCTAACATTCGCACTTGTATCTCAAAACGCTCTATTACACTGTTTCGTTCACAATTACGATATTTGCATGACCTCACAGTTTTTCACCAACTTATTACAGTACAGAACGCTGTCTCTCGCTAAATGACATCATTCTTTAAGGTTTCACGATGCTTGCATGCGCTTTAACGAGAATATCACAACATAGCAGTTTCGCACTTGTAACGGTACAACACGCAGTATTTGGCTTGTTCATGCCGTTTTGTGAGCTTTCACAACATTTCACCTATCGCAGTTTCGTACTCGCAATAAAACAACACTATCTCGTTAGATGACGTCGTTTTTGGTGGTTTCACGACGCTACCTAGCTTAAACTAACATACTCAACCTAACATAACCTTCGCACTTCTATCGTTAGAAAACGTTTTACTCGCTACTTTACATTGCTTCCTACAACATTACGACGGTTTCAAGCGCTTTAACATTAGATATCGCAGTTCCCAACTTGTAAAGGTGAAAAACACTGCATCTCACTCAGTGACATTGTTTAATGCGGTTTTACGACGGTTCATACCTTAACCTAACGTAACCTAACCTAACCTAACCTTACCTAACCTAACCTAACCTAACCCAACCCAACCCAACCTAACCTAACCTAAACTAACCTAACCCAACCTAACCTAACCTTACATAACCTAACCTAACCTAACCTAACCCAACCTAACCCAACCCAACCCAACCTAACCTAACCTTAGCTAACCTAACCTAACCTAACCAAACCTAACCTAACCTAACCTAACCTAACGTAACCTAACCTAACCTAACCTATTCTAACGTAACCTAACCTTACCTGACCTAACCTAACCTAACGTAACCTAACCTAACCTAACATAACCTAACGTAACCTAACCTAACCTAACGTAACCTAACCCAACCTAACCCAACCTAACCCAACCCAACCCAACCCAACAACACCCAACCCAACCTAACCTAACCTAACCTAACCTTACCTAACGTAACCAAATTATCCTTACCTAACCTAACCTAACCTAACGTAACCTAACCTAACGTAACCTAACGTGACCTAACCTAACCTAACGTAACCTAACCTAACCCAACCTAACCTAACCTAACCTAACCCAACTCAACCCAACCTAACCTAATCTAACCTAACCTAACCTAACCTAACCAAACCTAACCTAACCTAACCTAACGACGGTTTCATGCGCTTTCACATTAGATATCGCAGTTCCCGACTTGTAATGGTGAAAAACACTGCATCTCACAATGTGACAGTGTTTAATGCGGTTTTACGACGGTTCATATCTTAACCTAACCTAACATTCGCACTTGTATCTCAAAACGCTCTATTACACTGTTTCGTTCACAATTACAATATTTGCATGACCTCACAGTTTTTCACCAACTTATTACAGTACAGAACGCTGTATGTCTCTAAATGACATCGTTCTTTAAGGTTTCACGATACTTGCATGCGCTTTAACGAGAATATCACAATAAAGCAGTTTCGCACTTGTAACAGCACAAGACGCAGTATCTGGCTAGATCATGCCATTTTGTGTGCTTTCACAATATTTCACCTATCGCAGTTTCGTACTCGCAATAAAACAACACTATCTCGTTAGATGACATCGTTTTTGGTGGTTTCACTACGCTACCTAGCTCAAACTAACCTAACCTTCGCACTTCTATCATTAGAAAACGTTTTATTCGCTACTTTACAATGTTTTCTACAAGATTACGACAGTTTCATGCGCTTTCACATTAGATATCGCAGTTCCCGACTTGTAATGGTGAAAAACACAGCATCTCACTAAGTGATATTGTTTAATGCGGTTTTAGCGCGGTTCATATCTTAACCTAACCTAACCTTACCTAATTTAACCTAACCTAACCTTACCTAACCCAACCTAACCTAACCTAACCTAACCAAACCTAACCTAACATAACCTAACCTAACCTAACCTAACCTAACCAAACCTAACCTAACCTAACCTAACGACGGTTGCAAGCGCTTTCACATTAGATATCGCAGTTCCCGACTTGTAATGGTGAAAAACACTGCATCTCACTAAGTGACATTGTTTAATGCGGTTTTACGACGGTTCATATCTTAACCTAACCTAACCTAACCTAATTTAACCTAACCTAACCTTACCTAACCCAACCTAACCTAACCTAACCTAACCTAACCTAACCTAACCTAACCTAACCTAACATTCGCACTTGTATTGAAAAACGCTCTATTACACTGTTTCGTTCACAATTACGATATTTGCCTGACCTCACAGTTTTTCACCAACTTATTACAGTACAGAACGCTGTATCTCGCTAAATGACATCAATCTTTAATGTTTCACGATGCTTGCATGCGCTTTAACGAGAATATCACAACATAGCAGTTTCGCACTTGTAACGGTACAACACGCAGTATTTGGCTTGTTCATGCCGTTTTGTGTGCTTTCACAACATTTCACCTATTGCAGTTTGGTACATGAAATAAAACAAATATATCTCGTTAGATGACGTCCTTTTTGGTGGTTTGACGACGCTACCTAGCTTAAACATAACTCATCCTAACATAACCTTCGCACTTCTATCGTTAGAAAACGTTTTACTCGCTACTTTACAATGCTCTCTACAACATTACGACGGTTTCATGCGCTTTCACATTAGATATCGCAGTTCCCGAGTTGTAATGGTGAAAAACACTGCATCTCACTAAGTGACATTGTTTATTGCGGTTTTATGACGGTTCATATCTTGACCTAACCTACATTCGCACTTGTATCTAAAAACGCTCTATTACACTGTTTCGTTCACATTTACGATATTTGCTTGACCTCACAGTTTTTCACCAACTTATTACAGTACAGAACGCTGTATTACGCTAAATGACATCGTTCTTTACGGTTTCACGATGCTTGCATGCGCTTTAACGAGAATATCACATTATAGCAGTTTCGCACTTGTAACGGTACAACACACAGTATCTAGCTTGTTCATGCCGTTTTGTGTGCTTTCACATTTCACCTATTGCAGTTTCGTACATGCAATAAAACAACACTATCTCGTTAGATGACGTCCTTTTTGGTGGTCTCACGACGCTACCTAGCTTCAACTAACATAACTCAACCTAATATAACCTTCGCACTTCTATCTTTAGAAAACGTTTTACTCGCTACTTTACAATGCTCTCTATAACATTACGACAGTTTCATGCGCTTTCACAATAGATATCGCAGTTCCCGACTTGTAATGGTGAAAAACACTGCATCTCACTTAGTGACATTTTTTATTGCGGTTTTACGACGGTTCATATCTTAACCTAACCTAACTTTCGCGCTTGTATCTACAAACGCTCTATTACACTCTTTCGTCTACAATTACAATATTTGCATAACCTCACAGTTTTTCACCAACTTATTGGAGTACAGAACGCTGTATCTCGCTAAATGACATCGTTCTTTAAGGTTTCACGATGCTTGCATGCGCTTTAACGAGAATGTCACATTATAGCAGTTTCGCACTTGTAACGGTACAACACGCAGTATCTGGCTTGTTCATGCCGTTTTGTGTACTTTCACAACATTTCACCTATTGCTGTTTCGTACATGCAATCAAACAACACTATCACGTTAGATGACGTCGTTTTTGGTGGTTTCACGACGCTACCTAGCTTAAACTAACATAACTCAACCTAACATAACCTTCGCACTTCTATCGTTAGAAAACGTTTTACTCGCTACTTTACATTGCTTTCTACAACATTACGACGGTTTCAAGCGCTTTCACATTAGATATCGCAGTTCCCAACTTGTAAAGGTGAAAAACACTGCATCTCACTAAGTGACATTGTTTAATGCGGTTTTACGACGGTTCATACCTTAACCTAACGTAACCTAACCTAACCTAACCTAACCTTACCTTACCTAACCTAACCTAACCTAACCCAACCCAACCCAGCCTAACCTAACCTAACCTAACCTAAACTAACCTAACCCAACCTAACCTAACGTAACCTAACCTAACCTAACCCAACATAACCCAACCCAACCCAACAACACCCAACCCAACCTAGCCTAACCTAACCTAACCTTACCTAACCTAACCTAACGTAACCTAACCTAACCTAACCTAACCCAACCTAACCTAACCTAACCTAACCTAACCCAACTCAACCCAACATAACCTAATCTAACCTAACCTAACCTAACCTAACCTAACCAAACCTAACCTAACCTAACCTAACCTAACCTAACGACGGTTTCATGCGCTTTCACATTAGATATCGCAGTTCCCGACTTGTAATGGTGAAAAACACTGCATCTCACTTAGTGACATTGTTTCATGCGGTTTTACGACGGTTCATATCTTAACCTAACCTAACATTCGCACTTGTATTGAAAAACGCTCTATTACACTGTTTCGTTCACAATTACGATATTTGCATAACCTCACAGTTTTTCACCAACTTATTGCAGTACAGAACGCTGTATCTCGCTAAATGACATTGTTCTTTAAGCTTTCACGATGCTTGCATGCGCTTTAACGAGAATATCACAATATAGCAGTTTCGCACTTGTAACGGTAGAACACGCAGTATTTGGCTTGTTCATGCCGTTTTGTGTGCTTTCGCAACATTTCACCTATCGCAGTTTAATACTCGCAATAAAACAACACTATCTCGTTATATGACGTCGTTTTTGGTAGTTTCACGACGCTATCTAGCTTAAACTAACCTAACCTAACCTAACCTTCGAACTTCCATCGTTATAAAACGTTTTATTCGCCACTCAACAATGTTTTCTACAAGATTACGACGGTTTCATGCGCTTTCACATTAGATATCGTAGTTCCCGACTTGTAATGTTGAAAAACACTACATCTCACTCAGTGACATTGTTTAATGCGGTTTTACGACGGTTGATATTTTAACCTAACCTAACATTCGCGCTTGTATCTCAAAACGCTCTATTACACTGTTTCGTTCACAATTACGATATTTGCATGACCTCACAGTTTTTCACCAACCTAATGCAGTACAGAACGCTGTCTCTCGCTAAATGACATCATTCTTTAAGGTTTCACGGTGCTTGCATGCGCTTTAACGAGAATATCACAACATAGCAGTTTCGCACTTGTAACGGTACAACACGCAGTATTTGGCTTGTTCATGCCGTTTTGTGTGCTTTCACAACATTTCACCTATCGCAGTTTCGTACTCGCAATAAAACAACAGTATCTCGTTAGATGACGTCGTTTTTGGTGGTTTCACGACGCTACCTAGCTCAAACTAACATAACTCAACCGAGCATAACCTTCGCACTTCTATCGTTAGAAAACGTTTTACTCGCTACTTTACATTGCTTTCTACAACATTACGAAGGTTTCAAGCGCTTTCACATTAGATATCGCAGTTCCCAACTTGTAAAGGTGAAAAACACTGCATCTTACTAAGTGACATTGTTTAATGCGGTTTTACCACGGTTCATACCTTAACCTAACGTAACCTAACCTAACCTAACCTAACCTTACCTTACCTAACCTAACCTAACCCAACCCAACCCAACCTAAGCTAACCTAACCTAACCTAACCTAACCTAACCAAACCTAACCTAACCTAACCTAACCTAACCTAACGTAACCTAACCTAACCTATTCTAACGTAACTTAACCTTACCTGACCTAACCTAACCTAACGTAACCTAACCTAACCTAACATAACCTAACGTAACCTAACCTAACCTAACCTAACGTAACCTAACCTAACCTAACCCAACCTAACCCAACCCAACAACACCCAACCCAACCTAACCTAACCTAACCTAACCTTACCTAACCTAACAAAATTATCCTTACCTAACCTAACCTAACGTAACCTAACCTAACGTAACTTAACCTAACGAAACCTAACCTAACCTAACCTAACCTAACCCAAACTAACCTAACCTAACCTAACCTAACCCAACTCAACCCAACCTAACCTAATCTAACCTAACCTAACCTAACCTAACCAAACCTAACCTAACCTAACCTAACCTAACGACGGTTTCATGCGCTTTCACATTAGATATCGCAGTTCCCGACTTTGTAATGGTGAAAAACACTGCATCTCACAAAGTGACAGTGTTTATTGCGGTTTTATGACGGTTCATATCTTGACCTAACCTACATTCGCACTTGTATCTAAAAACGCTCTATTACACTGTTTCGTTCACATTTACGATATTTGCATGACCTCACAGTTTTTCACCAACTTATTACAGTACAGAACGCTGTATTACGCTAAATGACATCGTTCTTTACGGTTTCACGATGCTTGCATGCGCTTTAACGAGAATATCAAATTATAGCGGTTTCGCACTTGTAACGGTACAACACACAGTATCTAGCTTGTTCATGCCGTTTTGTGAGCTTTCACAACATTTCACCTATCGCAGTTTCGTACTCGCAATAAAACAACACCATCTCGTTAGATGACGTCGTTTTTGGTGGTTTCACGACGCTACCTAGCTTAAACTAACATACTCAACCTAACATAACCTTCGCACTTCTATCGTTAGAAAACGTTTTACTCGCTACTTTACATTGCTTCCTACAACATTACGACGGTTTCAAGCGCTTTCACATTAGATATCGCAGTTCCCAACTTGTAAAGGTGAAAAACACTGCATCTCACTCAGTGACATTGTTTAATGCGGTTTTACGACGGTTCATACCTTAACCTAACGTAACCTAACCTAACCTAACCTTACCTAACCTAACCTAACCTAACCTAACCCAACCCAACCCAACCTAACCTAACCTAAACTAACCTAACCCAACCTAACCTAACCTTACCTAACCTAACCTAACCTAACCCAACCTAACCCAACCCAACCCAACCCAACCTAACCTTAGCTAACCTAACCTAACCTAACCAAACCTAACCTAACCTAACCTAACGTAACCTAACCTAACCTAACCTATTCTAACGTAACCTAACCTTACCTGACCTAACCTAACCTAACGTAACCTAACCTAACCTAACATAACCTAACGTAACCTAACCTAACCTAACGTAACCTAACCCAACCTAACCCAACCTAACCCAACCCAACCCAACCCAACAACACCCAACCCAAC
This sequence comes from Rhipicephalus microplus, assembly GCF_043290135.1. Taxonomy (NCBI): domain Eukaryota; kingdom Metazoa; phylum Arthropoda; class Arachnida; order Ixodida; family Ixodidae; genus Rhipicephalus; species Rhipicephalus microplus. The sequence goes on along the minus strand of NC_134700.1, from coordinate 4,126,631 downwards.
CTAACCTAACCTAACCTAACCTTACCTAACGTAACCAAATTATCCTTACCTAACCTAACCTAACCTAACGTAACCTAACCTAACGTAACCTAACGTAACCTAACCTAACCTAACCTAACCTAACCTAACCAAACCTAACCTAACCTAACCTAACGACGGTTTCATGCGCTTTCACATTAGATATCGCAGTTCCCGACTTGTAATGGTGAAAAACACTGCATCTCACAATGTGACAGTGTTTAATGCGGTTTTACGACGGTTCATATCTTAACCTAACCTAACATTCGCACTTGTATCTCAAAACGCTCTATTACACTGTTTCGTTCACAATTACAATATTTGCATGACCTCACAGTTTTTCACCAACTTATTACAGTACAGAACGCTGTATGTCTCTAAATGACATCGTTCTTTAAGGTTTCACGATACTTGCATGCGCTTTAACGAGAATATCACAATAAAGCAGTTTCGCACTTGTAACAGCACAAGACGCAGTATGTGGCTAGATCATGCCATTTTTTTGTGCTTTCACAATATTTCACCTATCGCAGTTTCGTACTCGCAATAAAACAACACTATCTCGTTAGATGACATCGTTTTTGGTGGTTTCACTACGCTACCTAGCTCAAACTAACCTAACCTTCGCACTTCTATCATTAGAAAACGTTTTATTCGCTACTTTACAATGTTTTCTACAAGATTACGACGGTTTCATGCGCTTTCACATTAGATATTGCAGTTCCCGACTTGTATTGGTGAAAAACACAGCATCTCACTAAGTGATATTGTTTAATGCGGTTTTAGCGCGGTTCATATCTTAACCTAACCTAACCTAACCTAATTTAACCTAACCTAACCTTACCTAACCCAACCTAACCTAACCTAACCTAACCAAACCTAACCTAACATAACCTAACCTAACCTAACCTAACCTAACCAAACCTAACCTAACCTAACCTAACGTAACCTAACCTAACCTAACCTAACGACGGTTGCAAGCGCTTTCACATTAGATATCGCAGTTCCCGACTTGTAATGGGAAAAAACACTGCATCTCACTAAGTGACATTGTTTAATGCGGTTTTACGACGGTTCATATCTTAACCTAACCTAACATTCGCACTTGTATTGAAAAACGCTCTATTACACTGTTTCGTTCACAATTACGATATTTGCCTGACCTCACAGTTTTTCACCAACTTATTACAGTACAGAACGCTGTATCTCGCTAAATGACATCAATCTTTAAGGTTTCACGATGCTTGCATGCGCTTTAACGAGAATATCACAACATAGCAGTTTCGCACTTGTAACGGTACAACACGCAGTATTTGGCTTGTTCATGCCGTTTTGTGTGCTTTCACAACATTTCACCTATTGCAGTTTGGTACATGAAATAAAACAAATATATCTCGTTAGATGACGTCCTTTTTGGTGGTTTGACGACGCTACCTAGCTTAAACTAACATAACTCATCCTAACATAACCTTCGCACTTCTATCGTTAGAAAACGTTTTACTCGCTACTTTACAATGCTCTCTACAACATTACGACGGTTTCATGCGCTTTCACATTAGATATCGCAGTTCCCGAGTTGTAATGGTGAAAAACACTGCATCTCACTAAGTGACATTGTTTATTGCGGTTTTATGACGGTTCATATCTTGACCTAACCTACATTCGCACTTGTATCTAAAAACGCTCTATTACACTGTTTCGTTCACATTTACGATATTTGCATGACCTCACAGTTTTTCACCAACTTGTTACAGTACAGAACGCTGTATTACGCTAAATGACATCGTTCTTTACGGTTTCACGATGCTTGCATGCGCTTTAACGAGAATATCACATTATAGCAGTTTCGCACTTGTAACGGTACAACACACAGTATCTAGCTTGTTCATGCCGTTTTGTGTGCTTTCACATTTCACCTATTGCAGTTTCGTACATGCAATAAAACAACACTATCTCGTTAGATGACGTCCTTTTTGGTGGTCTCACGACGCTACCTAGCTTCAACTAACATAACTCAACCTAATATAACCTTCGCACTTCTATCTTTAGAAAACGTTTTACTCGCTACTTTACAATGCCCTCTATAACATTACGACAGTTTCATGCGCTTTCACAATAGATATCGCAGTTCCCGACTTGTAATGGTGAAAAACACTGCATCTCACTTAGTGACATTTTTTATTGCGGTTTTACGACGGTTCATATCTTAACCTAACCTAACTTTCGCGCTTGTATCTACAAACGCTCTATTACACTCTTTCGTCTACAATTACGATATTTGCATAACCTCACAGTTTTTCACCAACTTATTGCAGTACAGAACGCTGTATCTCGCTAAATGACATCGTTCTTTAAGGTTTCACGATGCTTGCATGCGCTTTAACGAGAATGTCACATTATAGCAGTTTCGCACTTGTAACGGTACAACACGCAGTATCTGGCTTGTTCATGCCGTTTTGTGTACTTTCACAACATTTCACCTATTGCTGTTTCGTACATGCAATCAAACAACACTATCACGTTAGATGACGTCCTTTTTGGTGGTCTCACGGCGCTACCTAGCTTAAACTAACATAACTCAACCTAATATAACCTTCGCACTTCTATCGTTAGAAAACGTTTTACTCGCTACTTTACAATGCTCTCTACAACATTACGACAGTTTCATGCGCTTTCACAATAGATATCGCAGTTCCTCACTTGTAATGGTGAAAAACACTGCATCTCACTTAGTGACATCGTTTCATGCGGTTTTACGACGGTTCATATCTTAACCTAACCTAACATTTGCGCTTGTATCTCAAAACGCTCTATTACACTGTTTCGTTAACAATTACAATATTTGCATGACCTCACAGTTTTTCACCAACTTATTACAGTACAAAAAGCTGTCTCTCGATAATGACATCATTCTTTAAGGTTTCACGATGCTTGCATGCGCTTTAACGAGAATATCACAACATAGCAGTTTCGCACTTGTAAAGGTACAACACGCAGTATTTGGCTTGTTCATGCCGTTTTGTGTGCTTTCACAACATTTCACCTATCGCAGTTTCGTACTCGCAATAAAACAACACTATCTCGTTAGATGACGTCGTTTTTGGTGGTTTCACGACGCTACCTAGCTTAAACTAACATAACTCAACCTAACATAACCTTCGCACTTCTATCGTTAGAAAACGTTTTACTCGCTACTTTACATTGCTTTCTACAACATTACGACGGTTTCAAGCGTTTCACATTAGATATCGCAGTTCCCAACTTGTAAAGGTGAAAAACACTGCATCTCACTAAGTGACATTGTTTAATGCGGTTTTACGACGGTTCATACCTTAACCTAACGTAACCTAACCTAACCTAACCTAACCTAACCTTACCTAACCTAACCTAACCTAACCTAACCTAACCCAACCCAACCCAGCCTAACCTAACCTAACCTAACCTAAACTAACCTAACCCAACCTAACCTAACGTAACCTAACCTAACCTAACCCAACATAACCCAACCCAACCCAACCCAACAACACCCAACCCAACCTAGCCTAACCTAACCTAACCTTACCTAACCTAACCTAACGTAACCTAACCTAACCTAACCTAACCCAACCTAACCTAACCTAACCTAACCCAACTCAACCCAACAAAACCTAATCTAACCTAACCTAACCTAACCTAACCTAACCAAACCTAACCTAACCTAACCTAACCTAACCTAACCTAACGACGGTTTCATGCGCTTTCACATTAGATATCGCAGTTCCCGACTTGTATTAATGAAAAACACTGCATCTCACTAAGTGACATTGTTTAATGCGGTTTTACGACGGTTCATATCTTAACCTAACCTAACATTCGCACTTGTATTGAAAAACGCTCTATTACACTGTTTCGTTCACAATTACGATATTTGCATAACCTCACAGTTTTTCACCAACTTATTGCAGTACAGAACGCCGTATCTCGCTAAATGACATTGTTCTTTAAGCTTTCACGATGCTTGCATGCGCTTTAACGAGAATATCACAATATAGCAGTTTCGCACTTGTAACGGTAGAACACGCAGTATTTGGCTTGTTCATGCCGTTTTGTGTGCTTTCGCAACATTTCACCTATCGCAGTTTAATACTCGCAATAAAACAACACTATCTCGTTAGATGACGTCGTTTTTGGTAGTTTCACGACGCTACCTAGCTTAAACTAACATAACTCAACCTAATATAACCTTCGCACTTCTATCGTTAGAAAACGTTTTACTCGCTACTTTACAATGCTCTCTACAACATTACGACAGTTTCATGCGCTTTCACAATAGATATCGCAGTTCCTCACTTGTAATGGTGAAAAACACTGCATCTCACTAAGTGACATTGTTTATTGCGGTTTTATGACGGTTCATATCTTGACCTAACCTACATTCGCACTTGTATCTAAAAACGCTCTATTACACTGTTTCGTTCACATTTACGATATTTGCATGACCTCACAGTTTTTCACCAACTTAATACAGTACAGAACGCTGTCTCTCGCTATATGACATCATTCTTTAAGGTTTCACGGTGCTTGCATGCGCTTTAACGAGAATATCACAACATAGCAGTTTCGCACTTGTAACGGTACAACACGCAGTATTTGGCTTGTTCATGCCGTTTTGTGTGCTTTCACAACATTTCACCTATTGCAGTTTCGTACATGCAATAAAACAACACTATCTCGTTAGATGACGTCCTTTTTGGTGGTCTCACGACGCTACCTAGCTTCAACTAACATAACTCAACCTAATATAACCTTCGCACTTCTATCTTTAGAAAACGTTTTACTCGCTACTTTACAATGCTCTCTATAACATTACGACAGTTTCATGCGCTTTCACAATAGATATCGCAGTTCCCGACTTGTAATGGTGAAAAACACTGCATCTCACTTAGTGACATTTTTTATTGCGGTTTTACGACGGTTCATATCTTAACCTAACTTTCGCGCTTGTATCTACAAACGCTCTATTACACTCTTTCGTCTACAATTACGATATTTGCATAACCTCACAGTTTTTCACCAACTTATTGCAGTACAGAACGCTGTATCTCGCTAAATGACATCGTTCTTTAAGGTTTCACGATGCTTGCATGCGCTTTAACGAGAATGTCACATTATAGCAGTTTCGCACTTGTAACGGTACAACACGCAGTATCTGGCTTGTTCATGCCGTTTTGTGTACTTTCACAACATTTCACCTATTGCTGTTTCGTACATGCAATCAAACAACACTATCACGTTAGATGACGTCCTTTTTGGTGGTCTCACGGCGCTACCTAGCTTAAACTAACATAACTCAACCTAATATAACCTACGCACTTCTATCGTTAGAAAACGTTTTACTCGCTACTTTACAATGCTCTCTACAACATTACGACAGTTTCATGCGCTTTCACAATAGATATCGCAGTTCCTCACTTGTAATGGTGAAAAACACTGCATCTCACTTAGTGACATTGTTTCATGCGGTTTTACGACGGTTCATATCTTAACCTAACCTAACATTTGCGCTTGTATCTCAAAACGCTCTATTACACTGTTTCGTTAACAATTACAATATTTGCATGACCTCACAGTTTTTCACCAACTTATTACAGTACAAAAAGCTGTCTCTCGATAATGACATCATTCTTTAAGGTTTCACGATGCTTGCATGCGCTTTAACGAGAATATCACAACATAGCAGTTTCGCACTTGTAAAGGTACAACACGCAGTATTTGGCTTGTTCATGCCGTTTTGTGTGCTTTCACAACATTTCACCTATCGCAGTTTCGTACTCGCAATAAAACAACACTATCTCGTTAGATGACGTCGTTTTTGGTGGTTTCACGACGCTACCTAGCTTAAACTAACATAACTCAACCTAACATAACCTTCGCACTTCTATCGTTAGAAAACGTTTTACTCGCTACTTTACATTGCTTTCTACAACATTACGACGGTTTCAAGCGCTTTCACATTAGATATCGCAGTTCCCAACTTGTAAAGGTGAAAAACACTGCATCTCACTAAGTGACATTGTTTAATGCGATTTTACGACGGTTCATACCTTAACCTAACGTAACCTAACCTAACCTAACCTAACCTTACCTAACCTAACCTAACCTAACCTAACCCAACCCAACCCAGCCTAACCTAACCTAACCTAACCTAAACTAACCTAACCCAACCTAACCTAACGTAACCTAACCTAACCTAACCCAACATAACCCAACCCAACCCAACCCAACAACACCCAACCCAACCTAGCCTAACCTAACCTAACCTTACCTAACCTAACCTAACGTAACCTAACCTAACCTAACCTAACCCAACCTAACCTAACCTAACCTAACCCAACTCAACCCAACATAACCTAATCTAACCTAACCTAACCTAACCTAACCTAACCTAACCAAACCTAACCTAACCTAACCTAACCTAACCTAACCTAACCTAACGACGGTTTCATGCGCTTTCACATTAGATATCGCAGTTCCCGACTTGTATTAATGAAAAACACTGCATCTCACTAAGTGACATTGTTTAATGCGGTTTTACGACGGTTCATATCTTAACCTAACCTAACATTCGCACTTGTATTGAAAAACGCTCTATTACACTGTTTCGTTCACAATTACGATATTTGCATAACCTCACAGTTTTTCACCAACTTATTGCAGTACAGAACGCCGTATCTCGCTAAATGACATTGTTCTTTAAGCTTTCACGATGCTTGCATGCGCTTTAACGAGAATATCACAATATAGCAGTTTCGCACTTGTAACGGTAGAACACGCAGTATTTGGCTTGTTCATGCCGTTTTGTGTGCTTTCGCAACATTTCACCTATCGCAGTTTAATACTCGCAATAAAACAACACTATCTCGTTAGATGACGTCGTTTTTGGTAGTTTCACGACGCTACCTAGCTTAAACTAACATAACTCAACCTAATATAACCTTCGCACTTCTATCGTTAGAAAACGTTTTACTCGCTACTTTACAATGCTCTCTACAACATTACGACAGTTTCATGCGCTTTCACAATAGATATCGCAGTTCCTCACTTGTAATGGTGAAAAACACTGCATCTCACTAAGTGACATTGTTTATTGCGGTTTTATGACGGTTCATATCTTGACCTAACCTACATTCGCACTTGTATCTAAAAACGCTCTATTACACTGTTTCGTTCACATTTACGATATTTGCATGACCTCACAGTTTTTCACCAACTTATTACAGTACAGAACGCTGTATTACGCTAAATGACATCGTTCTTTACGGTTTCACGATGCTTGCATGCGCTTTAACGAGAATATCACATTATAGCAGTTTCGCACTTGTAACGGTACAACACACAGTATCTAGCTTGTTCATGCCGTTTTGTGTGCTTTCACATTTCACCTATTGCGGTTTCGTACATGCAATAAAACAACACTATCTCGTTAGATGACGTCCTTTTTGGTGGTCTCACGACGCTACCTAGCTTCAACTAACATAACTCAACCTAATATAGCCTTCGCACTTCTATCTTTAGAAAACGTTTTACTCGCTACTTTACAATGCTCTCTATAACATTACGACAGTTTCATGCACTTTCACAATAGATATCGCAGTTCCCGACTTGTAATGGTGAAAAACACTGCATCTCACTTAGTGACATTGTTTCATGCGGTTTTACGACGGTTCATATCTTAACCTAACCTAACATTTGCGCTTGTATCTCAAAACGCTCTATTACACTGTTTCGTTAACAATTACAATATTTGCATGACCTCACAGTTTTCACCAACTTATTACAGTACAAAACGCTGTCTCTCGATAATGACATCATTCTTTAAGGTTTCACGATGCTTGCATGCGCTTTAACGAGAATATCACATCATAGCAGTTTCGCACTTGTAAAGGTACAACACGCAGTATTTGGCTTGTTCATGCCGTTTTGTGTGCTTTCACAACATTTCACCTTACGCAGTTTCGTACTCGCAATAAAACAACACTATCTCGTTAGATGACGTCGTTTTTGGTGGTTTCACGACGCTACCTAGCTTAAACTAACATAACTCAACCTAACATAACCTTCGCACTTCTATCGTTAGAAAACGTTTTACTCGCTACTTTACATTGCTTTCTACAACATTACGACGGTTTCAAGCGCTTTCACATTAGATATCGCAGTTCCCAACTTGTAAAGGTGAAAAACACTGCATCTTACTAAGTGACATTGTTTAATGCGGTTTTACGACGGTTCATACCTTAACCTAACGTAACCTAACCTAACCTAACCTAACCTTACCTAACCTAACCTAACCTAACCTAACCCAACCCAACCCAGCCTAACCTAACCTAACCTTACCTAAACTAACCTAACCCAACCTAACCTAACGTAACCTAACCTAACCTAACCCAACATAACCCAACCCAACCCAACCCAACAACACCCAACCCAACCTAGCCTAACCTAACCTAACCTTACCTAGCCTAACCTAACGTAACCTAACCTAACCTAACCTAACCCAACCTAACCTAACCTAACCTAACCTAACCCAACTCAACCCAACATAACCTAATCTAACCTAACCTAACCTAACCTAACCTAACCTAACCAAACCTAACCTAACCTAACCTAACCTAACCTAACCTAACCTAACGACGGTTTCATGCGCTTTCACATTACATATCGCAGTTCCCGACTTGTAATAATGAAAAACACTGCATCTCACTAAGTGACATTGTTTAATGCGGTTTTACGACAGTTCATATCTTAACCTAACCTAACATTCGCACTTGTATTGAAAAACGCTCTATTACACTGTTTCATTCACAATTACGATATTTGCATGACCTCACAGTTTTTCACCAACTTAATACAGTACAGAACGCTGTCTCTCGCTAAATGACATCATTCTTTAAGGTTTCACGGTGCTTGCATGCGCTTTAACGAGAATATCACAACATAGCAGTTTCGCACTTGTAACGGTACAACACGCAGTATTTGGCTTGTTCATGCCGTTTTGTGTGCTTTCACAACATTTCACCTATCGCAGTTTCGTACTCGCAATAAAACAACAGTATCTCGTTAGATGACGTCGTTTTTGGTGGTTTCACGACGCTACCTAGCTCAAACTAACATAACTCAACCGAGCATAACCTTCGCACTTCTATCGTTAGAAAACGTTTTACTCGCTACTTTACATTGCTTTCTACAACATTACGACGGTTTCAAGCGCTTTCACATTAGATATCGCAGTTCCCAACTTGTAAAGGTGAAAAACACTGCATCTTACTAAGTGACATTGTTTAATGCGGTTTTACGACGGTTCATACCTTAACCTAACGTAACCTAACCTAACCTAACCTTACCTTACCTAACCTAACCTAACCCAACCCAACCCAACCTAAGCTAACCTAACCTAACCTAATCTAACCTAACCAAACCTAACCTAACCTAACCTAACCTAACGTAACCTAACCTAACCTATTCTAACGTAACCTAACCTTACCTGACCTAACCTAACCTAACGTAACCTAACCTAACCTAACATAACCTAACGTAACCTAACCTAACCTAACCTAACGTAACCTAACCTAACCTAACCCAACCTAACCCAACCCAACAACACCCAACCCAACCTAACCTAACCTAACCTAACCTTACCTAACCTAACAAAATTATCCTTACCTAACCTAACCTAACGTAACCTAACCTAACGTAACCTAACGTAACCTAACCTAACCTAACGAAACCTAACCTAACCTAACCTAACCTAACCCAAACTAACCTAACCTAACCTAACCTAACCCAACTCAACCCAACCTAACCTAATCTAACCTAACCTAACCTAACCTAACCAAACCTAACCTAACCTAACCTAACCTAACGACGGTTTCAAGCGCTTTCACATTAGATATCGCAGTTCCCAACTTGTAAAGGTGAAAAACACTGCATCTCACTAAGTGACATTGTTTAATGCGGTTTTACGACGGTTCATACCTTAACCTAACGTAACCTAACCTAACCTAACCTAACCTTACCTAACCTAACCTAACCTAACCCAACCCAACCCAGCCTAACCTAACCTAACCTAAACTAACCTAACCCAACCTAACCCAACATAACCCAACCCAACCCAACCCAACAACACCCAACCCAACCTAGCCTAACCTAACCTAACCTTACCTAACCTAACCTAACCTAACGTAACCTAACCTAACCTAACCTAACCCAACCTAACCTAACCTAACCTAACCCAACTCAACCCAACATAACCTAATCTAACCTAACCTAACCTAACCTAACCTAACCAAACCTAACCTAACCTAACCTAACCTAACCTAACCTAACGACGGTTTCATGCGCTTTCACATTAGATATCGCAGTTCCCGACTTGTAATAATGAAAAACACTGCATCTCACTAAGTGACATTGTTTAATGCGGTTTTACGACGGTTCATATCTTAACCTAACCTAACATTCGCACTTGTATTGAAAAACGCTCTATTACACTGTTTCATTCACAATTAGGATATTTGCATGACCTCACAGTTTTTCACCAACTTAATACAGTACTGAACGCTGTCTCTCGCTAAATGACATCATTCTGTAAAGTTCCACGATGCTTGCATGCGCTTTAACGAGAATATCACAACATAGCAGTTTCGCACATGTAACGGTACAACACGCAGTATTTGGCTTGTTCATGCCGTTTTGTGTGCTTTCACAACATTTCACCTATCGCAGTTTCGTACTCGCAATAAAACAACAGTATCTCGTTAGATGACGTCGTTTTTGGTGGTTTCACGACGCTACCTAGCTCAAACTAACATAACTCAACCGAGCATAACCTTCGCACTTCTATCGTTAGAAAACGTTTTACTCGCTACTTTACATTGCTTTCTACAACAATACGACGGTTTCAAGCGCTTTCACATTAGATATCGCAGTTCCCAACTTGTAAAGGTGAAAAACACTGCATCTTACTAAGTGACATTGTTTAATGCGGTTTTACGACGGTTCATACCTTAACCTAACGTAACCTAACCTAACCTAACCTAACCTTACCTTACCTAACCTAACCTAACCCAACCCAACCCAACCTAAGCTAACCTAACCTAACCTAATCTAACCTAACCAAACCTAACCTAACCTAACCTAACGTAACCTAACCTAACCTATTCTAACGTAACCTAACCTTACCTGACCTAACCTAACCTAACGTAACCTAACCTAACCTAACATAACCTAACGTAACCTAACCTAACCTAACCTAACGTAACCTAACCTAACCTAACCCAACCTAACCCAACCCAACAACACCCAACCCAACCTAACCTAACCTAACCTAACCTTACCTAACCTAACAAAATTATCCTTACCTAACCTAACCTAACGTAACCTAACCTAACGTAACCTAACGTAACCTAACCTAACCTAACGAAACCTAACCTAACCTAACCTAACCTAACCCAAACTAACCTAACCTAACCTAACCTAACCCAACTCAACCCAACCTAACCTAATCTAACCTAACCTAACCTAACCTAACCAAACCTAACCTAACCTAACCTAACCTAACGACGGTTTCATGCGCTTTTACATTAGATATCGCAGTTCCCGACTTTGTAATGGTGAAAAACACTGCATCTCACAAAGTGACAGTGTTTAATGTGGTTTTACGACGGTTCATATCTTAACCTAACCTAACATTCGCACTTGTATCTCAAAACGCTCTATTACACTGTTTCGTTCACAATTACGATATTTGCATGACCTCACAGTTTTTCACCAACTTATTACAGTACAGAACGCTGTCTCTCGCTAAATGACATCATTCTTTAAGGTTTCACGATGCTTGCATGCGCTTTAACGAGAATATCACAACATAGCAGTTTCGCACTTGTAACGGTACAACACGCAGTATTTGGCTTGTTCATGCCGTTTTGTGAGCTTTCACAACATTTCACCTATCGCAGTTTCGTACTCGCAATAAAACAACACTATCTCGTTAGATGACGTCGTTTTTGGTGGTTTCACGACGCTACCTAGCTTAAACTAACATACTCAACCTAACATAACCTTCGCACTTCTATCGTTAGAAAACGTTTTACTCGCTACTTTACAATGCTCTCTACAACATTACGACGGTTTCATGCGCTTTCACATTAGATATCGCAGTTCCCGAGTTGTAATGGTGAAAAACACTGCATCTCACTAAGTGACATTGTTTATTGCGGTTTTATGACGGTTCATATCTTGACCTAACCTACATTCGCACTTGTATCTAAAAACGCTCTATTACACTGTTTCGTTCACATTTACGATATTTGCATGACCTCACAGTTTTTCACCAACTTATTACAGTACAGAACGCTGTATTACGCTAAATGACATCGTTCTTTACGGTTTCACGATGCTTGCATGCGCTTTAACGAGAATATCACATTATAGCAGTTTCGCACTTGTAACGGTACAACACACAGTATCTAGCTTGTTCATGCCGTTTTGTGTGCTTTCACATTTCACCTATTGCGGTTTCGTACATGCAATAAAACAACACTATCTCGTTAGATGACGTCCTTTTTGGTGGTCTCACGACGCTACCTAGCTTCAACTAACATAACTCAACCTAATATAGCCTTCGCACTTCTATCTTTAGAAAACGTTTTACTCGCTACTTTACAATGCTCTCTATAACATTACGACAGTTTCATGCACTTTCACAATAGATATCGCAGTTCCCGACTTGTAATGGTGAAAAACACTGCATCTCACTTAGTGACATTGTTTCATGCGGTTTTACGACGGTTCATATCTTAACCTAACCTAACATTTGCGCTTGTATCTCAAAACGCTCTATTACACTGTTTCGTTAACAATTACAATATTTGCATGACCTCACAGTTTTCACCAACTTATTACAGTACAAAACGCTGTCTCTCGATAATGACATCATTCTTTAAGGTTTCACGATGCTTGCATGCGCTTTAACGAGAATATCACATCATAGCAGTTTCGCACTTGTAAAGGTACAACACGCAGTATTTGGCTTGTTCATGCCGTTTTGTGTGCTTTCACAACATTTCACCTTACGCAGTTTCGTACTCGCAATAAAACAACACTATCTCGTTAGATGACGTCGTTTTTGGTGGTTTCACGACGCTACCTAGCTTAAACTAACATAACTCAACCTAACATAACCTTCGCACTTCTATCGTTAGAAAACGTTTTACTCGCTACTTTACATTGCTTTCTACAACATTACGACGGTTTCAAGCGCTTTCACATTAGATATCGCAGTTCCCAACTTGTAAAGGTGAAAAACACTGCATCTTACTAAGTGACATTGTTTAATGCGGTTTTACGACGGTTCATACCTTAACCTAACGTAACCTAACCTAACCTAACCTAACCTTACCTAACCTAACCTAACCTAACCTAACCCAACCCAACCCAGCCTAACCTAACCTAACCTTACCTAAACTAACCTAACCCAACCTAACCTAACGTAACCTAACCTAACCTAACCCAACATAACCCAACCCAACCCAACCCAACAACACCCAACCCAACCTAGCCTAACCTAACCTAACCTTACCTAGCCTAACCTAACGTAACCTAACCTAACCTAACCTAACCCAACCTAACCTAACCTAACCTAACCTAACCCAACTCAACCCAACATAACCTAATCTAACCTAACCTAACCTAACCTAACCTAACCTAACCAAACCTAACCTAACCTAACCTAACCTAACCTAACCTAACCTAACGACGGTTTCATGCGCTTTCACATTACATATCGCAGTTCCCGACTTGTAATAATGAAAAACACTGCATCTCACTAAGTGACATTGTTTAATGCGGTTTTACGACAGTTCATATCTTAACCTAACCTAACATTCGCACTTGTATTGAAAAACGCTCTATTACACTGTTTCATTCACAATTACGATATTTGCATGACCTCACAGTTTTTCACCAACTTAATACAGTACAGAACGCTGTCTCTCGCTAAATGACATCATTCTTTAAGGTTTCACGGTGCTTGCATGCGCTTTAACGAGAATATCACAACATAGCAGTTTCGCACTTGTAACGGTACAACACGCAGTATTTGGCTTGTTCATGCCGTTTTGTGTGCTTTCACAACATTTCACCTATCGCAGTTTCGTACTCGCAATAAAACAACAGTATCTCGTTAGATGACGTCGTTTTTGGTGGTTTCACGACGCTACCTAGCTCAAACTAACATAACTCAACCGAGCATAACCTTCGCACTTCTATCGTTAGAAAACGTTTTACTCGCTACTTTACATTGCTTTCTACAACATTACGACGGTTTCAAGCGCTTTCACATTAGATATCGCAGTTCCCAACTTGTAAAGGTGAAAAACACTGCATCTTACTAAGTGACATTGTTTAATGCGGTTTTACGACGGTTCATACCTTAACCTAACGTAACCTAACCTAACCTAACCTTACCTTACCTAACCTAACCTAACCCAACCCAACCCAACCTAAGCTAACCTAACCTAACCTAATCTAACCTAACCAAACCTAACCTAACCTAACCTAACCTAACGTAACCTAACCTAACCTATTCTAACGTAACCTAACCTTACCTGACCTAACCTAACCTAACGTAACCTAACCTAACCTAACATAACCTAACGTAACCTAACCTAACCTAACCTAACGTAACCTAACCTAACCTAACCCAACCTAACCCAACCCAACAACACCCAACCCAACCTAACCTAACCTAACCTAACCTTACCTAACCTAACAAAATTATCCTTACCTAACCTAACCTAACGTAACCTAACCTAACGTAACCTAACGTAACCTAACCTAACCTAACGAAACCTAACCTAACCTAACCTAACCTAACCCAAACTAACCTAACCTAACCTAACCTAACCCAACTCAACCCAACCTAACCTAATCTAACCTAACCTAACCTAACCTAACCAAACCTAACCTAACCTAACCTAACCTAACGACGGTTTCAAGCGCTTTCACATTAGATATCGCAGTTCCCAACTTGTAAAGGTGAAAAACACTGCATCTCACTAAGTGACATTGTTTAATGCGGTTTTACGACGGTTCATACCTTAACCTAACGTAACCTAACCTAACCTAACCTAACCTTACCTAACCTAACCTAACCTAACCCAACCCAACCCAGCCTAACCTAACCTAACCTAAACTAACCTAACCCAACCTAACCCAACATAACCCAACCCAACCCAACCCAACAACACCCAACCCAACCTAGCCTAACCTAACCTAACCTTACCTAACCTAACCTAACCTAACGTAACCTAACCTAACCTAACCTAACCCAACCTAACCTAACCTAACCTAACCCAACTCAACCCAACATAACCTAATCTAACCTAACCTAACCTAACCTAACCTAACCAAACCTAACCTAACCTAACCTAACCTAACCTAACCTAACGACGGTTTCATGCGCTTTCACATTAGATATCGCAGTTCCCGACTTGTAATAATGAAAAACACTGCATCTCACTAAGTGACATTGTTTAATGCGGTTTTACGACGGTTCATATCTTAACCTAACCTAACATTCGCACTTGTATTGAAAAACGCTCTATTACACTGTTTCATTCACAATTAGGATATTTGCATGACCTCACAGTTTTTCACCAACTTAATACAGTACTGAACGCTGTCTCTCGCTAAATGACATCATTCTGTAAAGTTCCACGATGCTTGCATGCGCTTTAACGAGAATATCACAACATAGCAGTTTCGCACATGTAACGGTACAACACGCAGTATTTGGCTTGTTCATGCCGTTTTGTGTGCTTTCACAACATTTCACCTATCGCAGTTTCGTACTCGCAATAAAACAACAGTATCTCGTTAGATGACGTCGTTTTTGGTGGTTTCACGACGCTACCTAGCTCAAACTAACATAACTCAACCGAGCATAACCTTCGCACTTCTATCGTTAGAAAACGTTTTACTCGCTACTTTACATTGCTTTCTACAACAATACGACGGTTTCAAGCGCTTTCACATTAGATATCGCAGTTCCCAACTTGTAAAGGTGAAAAACACTGCATCTTACTAAGTGACATTGTTTAATGCGGTTTTACGACGGTTCATACCTTAACCTAACGTAACCTAACCTAACCTAACCTAACCTTACCTTACCTAACCTAACCTAACCCAACCCAACCCAACCTAAGCTAACCTAACCTAACCTAATCTAACCTAACCAAACCTAACCTAACCTAACCTAACCTAACCTAACGTAACCTAACCTAACCTATTCTAACGTAACCTAACCTTACCTGACCTAACCTAACCTAACGTAACCTAACCTAACCTAACATAACCTAACGTAACCTAACCTAACCTAACCTAACGTAACCTAACCTAACCTAACCCAACCTAACCCAACCCAACAACACCCAACCCAACCTAACCTAACCTAACCTAACCTTACCTAACCTAACAAAATTATCCTTACCTAACCTAACCTAACGTAACCTAACCTAACGTAACCTAACGTAACCTAACCTAACCTAACGAAACCTAACCTAACCTAACCTAACCTAACCCAAACTAACCTAACCTAACCTAACCTAACCCAACTCAACCCAACCTAACCTAATCTAACCTAACCTAACCTAACCTAACCAAACCTAACCTAACCTAACCTAACCTAACGACGGTTTCATGCGCTTTTACATTAGATATCGCAGTTCCCGACTTTGTAATGGTGAAAAACACTGCATCTCACAAAGTGACAGTGTTTAATGTGGTTTTACGACGGTTCATATCTTAACCTAACCTAACATTCGCACTTGTATCTCAAAACGCTCTATTACACTGTTTCGTTCACAATTACGATATTTGCATGACCTCACAGTTTTTCACCAACTTATTACAGTACAGAACGCTGTCTCTCGCTAAATGACATCATTCTTTAAGGTTTCACGATGCTTGCATGCGCTTTAACGAGAATATCACAACATAGCAGTTTCGCACTTGTAACGGTACAACACGCAGTATTTGGCTTGTTCATGCCGTTTTGTGAGCTTTCACAACATTTCACCTATCGCAGTTTCGTACTCGCAATAAAACAACACTATCTCGTTAGATGACGTCGTTTTTGGTGGTTTCACGACGCTACCTAGCTTAAACTAACATACTCAACCTAACATAACCTTCGCACTTCTATCGTTAGAAAACGTTTTACTCGCTACTTTACATTGCTTCCTACAACATTACGACGGTTTCAAGCGCTTTAACATTAGATATCGCAGTTCCCAACTTGTAAAGGTGAAAAACACTGCATCTCACTCAGTGACATTGTTTAATGCGGTTTTACGACGGTTCATACCTTAACCTAACGTAACCTAACCTAACCTAACCTTACCTAACCTAACCTAACCTAACCCAACCCAACCCAACCTAACCTAACCTAAACTAACCTAACCCAACCTAACCTAACCTTACATAACCTAACCTAACCTAACCTAACCCAACCTAACCCAACCCAACCCAACCTAACCTAACCTTAGCTAACCTAACCTAACCTAACCAAACCTAACCTAACCTAACCTAACCTAACGTAACCTAACCTAACCTAACCTATTCTAACGTAACCTAACCTTACCTGACCTAACCTAACCTAACGTAACCTAACCTAACCTAACATAACCTAACGTAACCTAACCTAACCTAACGTAACCTAACCCAACCTAACCCAACCTAACCCAACCCAACCCAACCCAACAACACCCAACCCAACCTAACCTAACCTAACCTAACCTTACCTAACGTAACCAAATTATCCTTACCTAACCTAACCTAACCTAACGTAACCTAACCTAACGTAACCTAACGTGACCTAACCTAACCTAACGTAACCTAACCTAACCCAACCTAACCTAACCTAACCTAACCCAACTCAACCCAACCTAACCTAATCTAACCTAACCTAACCTAACCTAACCAAACCTAACCTAACCTAACCTAACGACGGTTTCATGCGCTTTCACATTAGATATCGCAGTTCCCGACTTGTAATGGTGAAAAACACTGCATCTCACAATGTGACAGTGTTTAATGCGGTTTTACGACGGTTCATATCTTAACCTAACCTAACATTCGCACTTGTATCTCAAAACGCTCTATTACACTGTTTCGTTCACAATTACAATATTTGCATGACCTCACAGTTTTTCACCAACTTATTACAGTACAGAACGCTGTATGTCTCTAAATGACATCGTTCTTTAAGGTTTCACGATACTTGCATGCGCTTTAACGAGAATATCACAATAAAGCAGTTTCGCACTTGTAACAGCACAAGACGCAGTATCTGGCTAGATCATGCCATTTTGTGTGCTTTCACAATATTTCACCTATCGCAGTTTCGTACTCGCAATAAAACAACACTATCTCGTTAGATGACATCGTTTTTGGTGGTTTCACTACGCTACCTAGCTCAAACTAACCTAACCTTCGCACTTCTATCATTAGAAAACGTTTTATTCGCTACTTTACAATGTTTTCTACAAGATTACGACAGTTTCATGCGCTTTCACATTAGATATCGCAGTTCCCGACTTGTAATGGTGAAAAACACAGCATCTCACTAAGTGATATTGTTTAATGCGGTTTTAGCGCGGTTCATATCTTAACCTAACCTAACCTTACCTAATTTAACCTAACCTAACCTTACCTAACACAACCTAACCTAACCTAACCTAACCAAACCTAACCTAACATAACCTAACCTAACCTAACCTAACCTAACCAAACCTAACCTAACCTAACCTAACGACGGTTGCAAGCGCTTTCACATTAGATATCGCAGTTCCCGACTTGTAATGGTGAAAAACACTGCATCTCACTAAGTGACATTGTTTAATGCGGTTTTACGACGGTTCATATCTTAACCTAACCTAACCTAACCTAATTTAACCTAACCTAACCTTACCTAACCCAACCTAACCTAACCTAACCTAACCTAACCTAACCTAACCTAACCTAACCTAACATTCGCACTTGTATTGAAAAACGCTCTATTACACTGTTTCGTTCACAATTACGATATTTGCCTGACCTCACAGTTTTTCACCAACTTATTACAGTACAGAACGCTGTATCTCGCTAAATGACATCAATCTTTAATGTTTCACGATGCTTGCATGCGCTTTAACGAGAATATCACAACATAGCAGTTTCGCACTTGTAACGGTACAACACGCAGTATTTGGCTTGTTCATGCCGTTTTGTGTGCTTTCACAACATTTCACCTATTGCAGTTTGGTACATGAAATAAAACAAATATATCTCGTTAGATGACGTCCTTTTTGGTGGTTTGACGACGCTACCTAGCTTAAACATAACTCATCCTAACATAACCTTCGCACTTCTATCGTTAGAAAACGTTTTACTCGCTACTTTACAATGCTCTCTACAACATTACGACGGTTTCATGCGCTTTCACATTAGATATCGCAGTTCCCGAGTTGTAATGGTGAAAAACACTGCATCTCACTAAGTGACATTGTTTATTGCGGTTTTATGACGGTTCATATCTTGACCTAACCTACATTCGCACTTGTATCTAAAAACGCTCTATTACACTGTTTCGTTCACATTTACGATATTTGCTTGACCTCACAGTTTTTCACCAACTTATTACAGTACAGAACGCTGTATTACGCTAAATGACATCGTTCTTTACGGTTTCACGATGCTTGCATGCGCTTTAACGAGAATATCACATTATAGCAGTTTCGCACTTGTAACGGTACAACACACAGTATCTAGCTTGTTCATGCCGTTTTGTGTGCTTTCACATTTCACCTATTGCAGTTTCGTACATGCAATAAAACAACACTATCTCGTTAGATGACGTCCTTTTTGGTGGTCTCACGACGCTACCTAGCTTCAACTAACATAACTCAACCTAATATAACCTTCGCACTTCTATCTTTAGAAAACGTTTTACTCGCTACTTTACAATGCTCTCTATAACATTACGACAGTTTCATGCGCTTTCACAATAGATATCGCAGTTCCCGACTTGTAATGGTGAAAAACACTGCATCTCACTTAGTGACATTTTTTATTGCGGTTTTACGACGGTTCATATCTTAACCTAACCTAACTTTCGCGCTTGTATCTACAAACGCTCTATTACACTCTTTCGTCTACAATTACAATATTTGCATAACCTCACAGTTTTTCACCAACTTATTGGAGTACAGAACGCTGTATCTCGCTAAATGACATCGTTCTTTAAGGTTTCACGATGCTTGCATGCGCTTTAACGAGAATGTCACATTATAGCAGTTTCGCACTTGTAACGGTACAACACGCAGTATCTGGCTTGTTCATGCCGTTTTGTGTACTTTCACAACATTTCACCTATTGCTGTTTCGTACATGCAATCAAACAACACTATCACGTTAGATGACGTCGTTTTTGGTGGTTTCACGACGCTACCTAGCTTAAACTAACATAACTCAACCTAACATAACCTTCGCACTTCTATCGTTAGAAAACGTTTTACTCGCTACTTTACATTGCTTTCTACAACATTACGACGGTTTCAAGCGCTTTCACATTAGATATCGCAGTTCCCAACTTGTAAAGGTGAAAAACACTGCATCTCACTAAGTGACATTGTTTAATGCGGTTTTACGACGGTTCATACCTTAACCTAACGTAACCTAACCTAACCTAACCTAACCTTACCTTACCTAACCTAACCTAACCTAACCCAACCCAACCCAGCCTAACCTAACCTAACCTAACCTAAACTAACCTAACCCAACCTAACCTAACGTAACCTAACCTAACCTAACCCAACATAACCCAACCCAACCCAACAACACCCAACCCAACCTAGCCTAACCTAACCTAACCTTACCTAACCTAACCTAACGTAACCTAACCTAACCTAACCTAACCCAACCTAACCTAACCTAACCTAACCTAACCCAACTCAACCCAACATAACCTAATCTAACCTAACCTAACCTAACCTAACCTAACCAAACCTAACCTAACCTAACCTAACCTAACCTAACGACGGTTTCATGCGCTTTCACATTAGATATCGCAGTTCCCGACTTGTAATGGTGAAAAACACTGCATCTCACTTAGTGACATTGTTTCATGCGGTTTTACGACGGTTCATATCTTAACCTAACCTAACATTCGCACTTGTATTGAAAAACGCTCTATTACACTGTTTCGTTCACAATTACGATATTTGCATAACCTCACAGTTTTTCACCAACTTATTGCAGTACAGAACGCTGTATCTCGCTAAATGACATTGTTCTTTAAGCTTTCACGATGCTTGCATGCGCTTTAACGAGAATATCACAATATAGCAGTTTCGCACTTGTAACGGTAGAACACGCAGTATTTGGCTTGTTCATGCCGTTTTGTGTGCTTTCGCAACATTTCACCTATCGCAGTTTAATACTCGCAATAAAACAACACTATCTCGTTATATGACGTCGTTTTTGGTAGTTTCACGACGCTATCTAGCTTAAACTAACCTAACCTAACCTAACCTTCGAACTTCCATCGTTATAAAACGTTTTATTCGCCACTCAACAATGTTTTCTACAAGATTACGACGGTTTCATGCGCTTTCACATTAGATATCGTAGTTCCCGACTTGTAATGTTGAAAAACACTACATCTCACTCAGTGACATTGTTTAATGCGGTTTTACGACGGTTGATATTTTAACCTAACCTAACATTCGCGCTTGTATCTCAAAACGCTCTATTACACTGTTTCGTTCACAATTACGATATTTGCATGACCTCACAGTTTTTCACCAACCTAATGCAGTACAGAACGCTGTCTCTCGCTAAATGACATCATTCTTTAAGGTTTCACGGTGCTTGCATGCGCTTTAACGAGAATATCACAACATAGCAGTTTCGCACTTGTAACGGTACAACACGCAGTATTTGGCTTGTTCATGCCGTTTTGTGTGCTTTCACAACATTTCACCTATCGCAGTTTCGTACTCGCAATAAAACAACAGTATCTCGTTAGATGACGTCGTTTTTGGTGGTTTCACGACGCTACCTAGCTCAAACTAACATAACTCAACCGAGCATAACCTTCGCACTTCTATCGTTAGAAAACGTTTTACTCGCTACTTTACATTGCTTTCTACAACATTACGAAGGTTTCAAGCGCTTTCACATTAGATATCGCAGTTCCCAACTTGTAAAGGTGAAAAACACTGCATCTTACTAAGTGACATTGTTTAATGCGGTTTTACCACGGTTCATACCTTAACCTAACGTAACCTAACCTAACCTAACCTAACCTTACCTTACCTAACCTAACCTAACCCAACCCAACCCAACCTAAGCTAACCTAACCTAACCTAACCTAACCTAACCAAACCTAACCTAACCTAACCTAACCTAACCTAACGTAACCTAACCTAACCTATTCTAACGTAACTTAACCTTACCTGACCTAACCTAACCTAACGTAACCTAACCTAACCTAACATAACCTAACGTAACCTAACCTAACCTAACCTAACGTAACCTAACCTAACCTAACCCAACCTAACCCAACCCAACAACACCCAACCCAACCTAACCTAACCTAACCTAACCTTACCTAACCTAACAAAATTATCCTTACCTAACCTAACCTAACGTAACCTAACCTAACGTAACTTAACCTAACGAAACCTAACCTAACCTAACCTAACCTAACCCAAACTAACCTAACCTAACCTAACCTAACCCAACTCAACCCAACCTAACCTAATCTAACCTAACCTAACCTAACCTAACCAAACCTAACCTAACCTAACCTAACCTAACGACGGTTTCATGCGCTTTCACATTAGATATCGCAGTTCCCGACTTTGTAATGGTGAAAAACACTGCATCTCACAAAGTGACAGTGTTTATTGCGGTTTTATGACGGTTCATATCTTGACCTAACCTACATTCGCACTTGTATCTAAAAACGCTCTATTACACTGTTTCGTTCACATTTACGATATTTGCATGACCTCACAGTTTTTCACCAACTTATTACAGTACAGAACGCTGTATTACGCTAAATGACATCGTTCTTTACGGTTTCACGATGCTTGCATGCGCTTTAACGAGAATATCAAATTATAGCGGTTTCGCACTTGTAACGGTACAACACACAGTATCTAGCTTGTTCATGCCGTTTTGTGAGCTTTCACAACATTTCACCTATCGCAGTTTCGTACTCGCAATAAAACAACACCATCTCGTTAGATGACGTCGTTTTTGGTGGTTTCACGACGCTACCTAGCTTAAACTAACATACTCAACCTAACATAACCTTCGCACTTCTATCGTTAGAAAACGTTTTACTCGCTACTTTACATTGCTTCCTACAACATTACGACGGTTTCAAGCGCTTTCACATTAGATATCGCAGTTCCCAACTTGTAAAGGTGAAAAACACTGCATCTCACTCAGTGACATTGTTTAATGCGGTTTTACGACGGTTCATACCTTAACCTAACGTAACCTAACCTAACCTAACCTTACCTAACCTAACCTAACCTAACCTAACCCAACCCAACCCAACCTAACCTAACCTAAACTAACCTAACCCAACCTAACCTAACCTTACCTAACCTAACCTAACCTAACCCAACCTAACCCAACCCAACCCAACCCAACCTAACCTTAGCTAACCTAACCTAACCTAACCAAACCTAACCTAACCTAACCTAACGTAACCTAACCTAACCTAACCTATTCTAACGTAACCTAACCTTACCTGACCTAACCTAACCTAACGTAACCTAACCTAACCTAACATAACCTAACGTAACCTAACCTAACCTAACGTAACCTAACCCAACCTAACCCAACCTAACCCAACCCAACCCAACCCAACAACACCCAACCCAACCTAACCTAACCTAACCTAACCTTACCTAACGTAACCAAATTATCCTTACCTAACCTAACCTAACCTAACGTAACCTAACCTAACGTAACCTAACGTAACCTAACCTAACCTAACCTAACCTAACCTAACCAAACCTAACCTAACCTAACCTAACGACGGTTTCATGCGCTTTCACATTAGATATCGCAGTTCCCGACTTGTAATGGTGAAAAACACTGCATCTCACAATGTGACAGTGTTTAATGCGGTTTTACGACGGTTCATATCTTAACCTAACCTAACATTCGCACTTGTATCTCAAAACGCTCTATTACACTGTTTCGTTCACAATTACAATATTTGCATGACCTCACAGTTTTTCACCAACTTATTACAGTACAGAACGCTGTATGTCTCTAAATGACATCGTTCTTTAAGGTTTCACGATACTTGCATGCGCTTTAACGAGAATATCACAATAAAGCAGTTTCGCACTTGTAACAGCACAAGACGCAGTATGTGGCTAGATCATGCCATTTTTTTGTGCTTTCACAATATTTCACCTATCGCAGTTTCGTACTCGCAATAAAACAACACTATCTCGTTAGATGACATCGTTTTTGGTGGTTTCACTACGCTACCTAGCTCAAACTAACCTAACCTTCGCACTTCTATCATTAGAAAACGTTTTATTCGCTACTTTACAATGTTTTCTACAAGATTACGACGGTTTCATGCGCTTTCACATTAGATATTGCAGTTCCCGACTTGTATTGGTGAAAAACACAGCATCTCACTAAGTGATATTGTTTAATGCGGTTTTAGCGCGGTTCATATCTTAACCTAACCTAACCTAACCTAATTTAACCTAACCTAACCTTACCTAACCCAACCTAACCTAACCTAACCTAACCAAACCTAACCTAACATAACCTAACCTAACCTAACCTAACCTAACCAAACCTAACCTAACCTAACCTAACGTAACCTAACCTAACCTAACCTAACGACGGTTGCAAGCGCTTTCACATTAGATATCGCAGTTCCCGACTTGTAATGGGAAAAAACACTGCATCTCACTAAGTGACATTGTTTAATGCGGTTTTACGACGGTTCATATCTTAACCTAACCTAACATTCGCACTTGTATTGAAAAACGCTCTATTACACTGTTTCGTTCACAATTACGATATTTGCCTGACCTCACAGTTTTTCACCAACTTATTACAGTACAGAACGCTGTATCTCGCTAAATGACATCAATCTTTAAGGTTTCACGATGCTTGCATGCGCTTTAACGAGAATATCACAACATAGCAGTTTCGCACTTGTAACGGTACAACACGCAGTATTTGGCTTGTTCATGCCGTTTTGTGTGCTTTCACAACATTTCACCTATTGCAGTTTGGTACATGAAATAAAACAAATATATCTCGTTAGATGACGTCCTTTTTGGTGGTTTGACGACGCTACCTAGCTTAAACTAACATAACTCATCCTAACATAACCTTCGCACTTCTATCGTTAGAAAACGTTTTACTCGCTACTTTACAATGCTCTCTACAACATTACGACGGTTTCATGCGCTTTCACATTAGATATCGCAGTTCCCGAGTTGTAATGGTGAAAAACACTGCATCTCACTAAGTGACATTGTTTATTGCGGTTTTATGACGGTTCATATCTTGACCTAACCTACATTCGCACTTGTATCTAAAAACGCTCTATTACACTGTTTCGTTCACATTTACGATATTTGCATGACCTCACAGTTTTTCACCAACTTGTTACAGTACAGAACGCTGTATTACGCTAAATGACATCGTTCTTTACGGTTTCACGATGCTTGCATGCGCTTTAACGAGAATATCACATTATAGCAGTTTCGCACTTGTAACGGTACAACACACAGTATCTAGCTTGTTCATGCCGTTTTGTGTGCTTTCACATTTCACCTATTGCAGTTTCGTACATGCAATAAAACAACACTATCTCGTTAGATGACGTCCTTTTTGGTGGTCTCACGACGCTACCTAGCTTCAACTAACATAACTCAACCTAATATAACCTTCGCACTTCTATCTTTAGAAAACGTTTTACTCGCTACTTTACAATGCCCTCTATAACATTACGACAGTTTCATGCGCTTTCACAATAGATATCGCAGTTCCCGACTTGTAATGGTGAAAAACACTGCATCTCACTTAGTGACATTTTTTATTGCGGTTTTACGACGGTTCATATCTTAACCTAACCTAACTTTCGCGCTTGTATCTACAAACGCTCTATTACACTCTTTCGTCTACAATTACGATATTTGCATAACCTCACAGTTTTTCACCAACTTATTGCAGTACAGAACGCTGTATCTCGCTAAATGACATCGTTCTTTAAGGTTTCACGATGCTTGCATGCGCTTTAACGAGAATGTCACATTATAGCAGTTTCGCACTTGTAACGGTACAACACGCAGTATCTGGCTTGTTCATGCCGTTTTGTGTACTTTCACAACATTTCACCTATTGCTGTTTCGTACATGCAATCAAACAACACTATCACGTTAGATGACGTCCTTTTTGGTGGTCTCACGGCGCTACCTAGCTTAAACTAACATAACTCAACCTAATATAACCTTCGCACTTCTATCGTTAGAAAACGTTTTACTCGCTACTTTACAATGCTCTCTACAACATTACGACAGTTTCATGCGCTTTCACAATAGATATCGCAGTTCCTCACTTGTAATGGTGAAAAACACTGCATCTCACTTAGTGACATCGTTTCATGCGGTTTTACGACGGTTCATATCTTAACCTAACCTAACATTTGCGCTTGTATCTCAAAACGCTCTATTACACTGTTTCGTTAACAATTACAATATTTGCATGACCTCACAGTTTTTCACCAACTTATTACAGTACAAAAAGCTGTCTCTCGATAATGACATCATTCTTTAAGGTTTCACGATGCTTGCATGCGCTTTAACGAGAATATCACAACATAGCAGTTTCGCACTTGTAAAGGTACAACACGCAGTATTTGGCTTGTTCATGCCGTTTTGTGTGCTTTCACAACATTTCACCTATCGCAGTTTCGTACTCGCAATAAAACAACACTATCTCGTTAGATGACGTCGTTTTTGGTGGTTTCACGACGCTACCTAGCTTAAACTAACATAACTCAACCTAACATAACCTTCGCACTTCTATCGTTAGAAAACGTTTTACTCGCTACTTTACATTGCTTTCTACAACATTACGACGGTTTCAAGCGTTTCACATTAGATATCGCAGTTCCCAACTTGTAAAGGTGAAAAACACTGCATCTCACTAAGTGACATTGTTTAATGCGGTTTTACGACGGTTCATACCTTAACCTAACGTAACCTAACCTAACCTAACCTAACCTAACCTTACCTAACCTAACCTAACCTAACCTAACCTAACCCAACCCAACCCAGCCTAACCTAACCTAACCTAACCTAAACTAACCTAACCCAACCTAACCTAACGTAACCTAACCTAACCTAACCCAACATAACCCAACCCAACCCAACCCAACAACACCCAACCCAACCTAGCCTAACCTAACCTAACCTTACCTAACCTAACCTAACGTAACCTAACCTAACCTAACCTAACCCAACCTAACCTAACCTAACCTAACCCAACTCAACCCAACAAAACCTAATCTAACCTAACCTAACCTAACCTAACCTAACCAAACCTAACCTAACCTAACCTAACCTAACCTAACCTAACGACGGTTTCATGCGCTTTCACATTAGATATCGCAGTTCCCGACTTGTATTAATGAAAAACACTGCATCTCACTAAGTGACATTGTTTAATGCGGTTTTACGACGGTTCATATCTTAACCTAACCTAACATTCGCACTTGTATTGAAAAACGCTCTATTACACTGTTTCGTTCACAATTACGATATTTGCATAACCTCACAGTTTTTCACCAACTTATTGCAGTACAGAACGCCGTATCTCGCTAAATGACATTGTTCTTTAAGCTTTCACGATGCTTGCATGCGCTTTAACGAGAATATCACAATATAGCAGTTTCGCACTTGTAACGGTAGAACACGCAGTATTTGGCTTGTTCATGCCGTTTTGTGTGCTTTCGCAACATTTCACCTATCGCAGTTTAATACTCGCAATAAAACAACACTATCTCGTTAGATGACGTCGTTTTTGGTAGTTTCACGACGCTACCTAGCTTAAACTAACATAACTCAACCTAATATAACCTTCGCACTTCTATCGTTAGAAAACGTTTTACTCGCTACTTTACAATGCTCTCTACAACATTACGACAGTTTCATGCGCTTTCACAATAGATATCGCAGTTCCTCACTTGTAATGGTGAAAAACACTGCATCTCACTAAGTGACATTGTTTATTGCGGTTTTATGACGGTTCATATCTTGACCTAACCTACATTCGCACTTGTATCTAAAAACGCTCTATTACACTGTTTCGTTCACATTTACGATATTTGCATGACCTCACAGTTTTTCACCAACTTAATACAGTACAGAACGCTGTCTCTCGCTATATGACATCATTCTTTAAGGTTTCACGGTGCTTGCATGCGCTTTAACGAGAATATCACAACATAGCAGTTTCGCACTTGTAACGGTACAACACGCAGTATTTGGCTTGTTCATGCCGTTTTGTGTGCTTTCACAACATTTCACCTATTGCAGTTTCGTACATGCAATAAAACAACACTATCTCGTTAGATGACGTCCTTTTTGGTGGTCTCACGACGCTACCTAGCTTCAACTAACATAACTCAACCTAATATAACCTTCGCACTTCTATCTTTAGAAAACGTTTTACTCGCTACTTTACAATGCTCTCTATAACATTACGACAGTTTCATGCGCTTTCACAATAGATATCGCAGTTCCCGACTTGTAATGGTGAAAAACACTGCATCTCACTTAGTGACATTTTTTATTGCGGTTTTACGACGGTTCATATCTTAACCTAACTTTCGCGCTTGTATCTACAAACGCTCTATTACACTCTTTCGTCTACAATTACGATATTTGCATAACCTCACAGTTTTTCACCAACTTATTGCAGTACAGAACGCTGTATCTCGCTAAATGACATCGTTCTTTAAGGTTTCACGATGCTTGCATGCGCTTTAACGAGAATGTCACATTATAGCAGTTTCGCACTTGTAACGGTACAACACGCAGTATCTGGCTTGTTCATGCCGTTTTGTGTACTTTCACAACATTTCACCTATTGCTGTTTCGTACATGCAATCAAACAACACTATCACGTTAGATGACGTCCTTTTTGGTGGTCTCACGGCGCTACCTAGCTTAAACTAACATAACTCAACCTAATATAACCTACGCACTTCTATCGTTAGAAAACGTTTTACTCGCTACTTTACAATGCTCTCTACAACATTACGACAGTTTCATGCGCTTTCACAATAGATATCGCAGTTCCTCACTTGTAATGGTGAAAAACACTGCATCTCACTTAGTGACATTGTTTCATGCGGTTTTACGACGGTTCATATCTTAACCTAACCTAACATTTGCGCTTGTATCTCAAAACGCTCTATTACACTGTTTCGTTAACAATTACAATATTTGCATGACCTCACAGTTTTTCACCAACTTATTACAGTACAAAAAGCTGTCTCTCGATAATGACATCATTCTTTAAGGTTTCACGATGCTTGCATGCGCTTTAACGAGAATATCACAACATAGCAGTTTCGCACTTGTAAAGGTACAACACGCAGTATTTGGCTTGTTCATGCCGTTTTGTGTGCTTTCACAACATTTCACCTATCGCAGTTTCGTACTCGCAATAAAACAACACTATCTCGTTAGATGACGTCGTTTTTGGTGGTTTCACGACGCTACCTAGCTTAAACTAACATAACTCAACCTAACATAACCTTCGCACTTCTATCGTTAGAAAACGTTTTACTCGCTACTTTACATTGCTTTCTACAACATTACGACGGTTTCAAGCGCTTTCACATTAGATATCGCAGTTCCCAACTTGTAAAGGTGAAAAACACTGCATCTCACTAAGTGACATTGTTTAATGCGATTTTACGACGGTTCATACCTTAACCTAACGTAACCTAACCTAACCTAACCTAACCTTACCTAACCTAACCTAACCTAACCTAACCCAACCCAACCCAGCCTAACCTAACCTAACCTAACCTAAACTAACCTAACCCAACCTAACCTAACGTAACCTAACCTAACCTAACCCAACATAACCCAACCCAACCCAACCCAACAACACCCAACCCAACCTAGCCTAACCTAACCTAACCTTACCTAACCTAACCTAACGTAACCTAACCTAACCTAACCTAACCCAACCTAACCTAACCTAACCTAACCCAACTCAACCCAACATAACCTAATCTAACCTAACCTAACCTAACCTAACCTAACCTAACCAAACCTAACCTAACCTAACCTAACCTAACCTAACCTAACCTAACGACGGTTTCATGCGCTTTCACATTAGATATCGCAGTTCCCGACTTGTATTAATGAAAAACACTGCATCTCACTAAGTGACATTGTTTAATGCGGTTTTACGACGGTTCATATCTTAACCTAACCTAACATTCGCACTTGTATTGAAAAACGCTCTATTACACTGTTTCGTTCACAATTACGATATTTGCATAACCTCACAGTTTTTCACCAACTTATTGCAGTACAGAACGCCGTATCTCGCTAAATGACATTGTTCTTTAAGCTTTCACGATGCTTGCATGCGCTTTAACGAGAATATCACAATATAGCAGTTTCGCACTTGTAACGGTAGAACACGCAGTATTTGGCTTGTTCATGCCGTTTTGTGTGCTTTCGCAACATTTCACCTATCGCAGTTTAATACTCGCAATAAAACAACACTATCTCGTTAGATGACGTCGTTTTTGGTAGTTTCACGACGCTACCTAGCTTAAACTAACATAACTCAACCTAATATAACCTTCGCACTTCTATCGTTAGAAAACGTTTTACTCGCTACTTTACAATGCTCTCTACAACATTACGACAGTTTCATGCGCTTTCACAATAGATATCGCAGTTCCTCACTTGTAATGGTGAAAAACACTGCATCTCACTAAGTGACATTGTTTATTGCGGTTTTATGACGGTTCATATCTTGACCTAACCTACATTCGCACTTGTATCTAAAAACGCTCTATTACACTGTTTCGTTCACATTTACGATATTTGCATGACCTCACAGTTTTTCACCAACTTATTACAGTACAGAACGCTGTATTACGCTAAATGACATCGTTCTTTACGGTTTCACGATGCTTGCATGCGCTTTAACGAGAATATCACATTATAGCAGTTTCGCACTTGTAACGGTACAACACACAGTATCTAGCTTGTTCATGCCGTTTTGTGTGCTTTCACATTTCACCTATTGCGGTTTCGTACATGCAATAAAACAACACTATCTCGTTAGATGACGTCCTTTTTGGTGGTCTCACGACGCTACCTAGCTTCAACTAACATAACTCAACCTAATATAGCCTTCGCACTTCTATCTTTAGAAAACGTTTTACTCGCTACTTTACAATGCTCTCTATAACATTACGACAGTTTCATGCACTTTCACAATAGATATCGCAGTTCCCGACTTGTAATGGTGAAAAACACTGCATCTCACTTAGTGACATTGTTTCATGCGGTTTTACGACGGTTCATATCTTAACCTAACCTAACATTTGCGCTTGTATCTCAAAACGCTCTATTACACTGTTTCGTTAACAATTACAATATTTGCATGACCTCACAGTTTTCACCAACTTATTACAGTACAAAACGCTGTCTCTCGATAATGACATCATTCTTTAAGGTTTCACGATGCTTGCATGCGCTTTAACGAGAATATCACATCATAGCAGTTTCGCACTTGTAAAGGTACAACACGCAGTATTTGGCTTGTTCATGCCGTTTTGTGTGCTTTCACAACATTTCACCTTACGCAGTTTCGTACTCGCAATAAAACAACACTATCTCGTTAGATGACGTCGTTTTTGGTGGTTTCACGACGCTACCTAGCTTAAACTAACATAACTCAACCTAACATAACCTTCGCACTTCTATCGTTAGAAAACGTTTTACTCGCTACTTTACATTGCTTTCTACAACATTACGACGGTTTCAAGCGCTTTCACATTAGATATCGCAGTTCCCAACTTGTAAAGGTGAAAAACACTGCATCTTACTAAGTGACATTGTTTAATGCGGTTTTACGACGGTTCATACCTTAACCTAACGTAACCTAACCTAACCTAACCTAACCTTACCTAACCTAACCTAACCTAACCTAACCCAACCCAACCCAGCCTAACCTAACCTAACCTTACCTAAACTAACCTAACCCAACCTAACCTAACGTAACCTAACCTAACCTAACCCAACATAACCCAACCCAACCCAACCCAACAACACCCAACCCAACCTAGCCTAACCTAACCTAACCTTACCTAGCCTAACCTAACGTAACCTAACCTAACCTAACCTAACCCAACCTAACCTAACCTAACCTAACCTAACCCAACTCAACCCAACATAACCTAATCTAACCTAACCTAACCTAACCTAACCTAACCTAACCAAACCTAACCTAACCTAACCTAACCTAACCTAACCTAACCTAACGACGGTTTCATGCGCTTTCACATTACATATCGCAGTTCCCGACTTGTAATAATGAAAAACACTGCATCTCACTAAGTGACATTGTTTAATGCGGTTTTACGACAGTTCATATCTTAACCTAACCTAACATTCGCACTTGTATTGAAAAACGCTCTATTACACTGTTTCATTCACAATTACGATATTTGCATGACCTCACAGTTTTTCACCAACTTAATACAGTACAGAACGCTGTCTCTCGCTAAATGACATCATTCTTTAAGGTTTCACGGTGCTTGCATGCGCTTTAACGAGAATATCACAACATAGCAGTTTCGCACTTGTAACGGTACAACACGCAGTATTTGGCTTGTTCATGCCGTTTTGTGTGCTTTCACAACATTTCACCTATCGCAGTTTCGTACTCGCAATAAAACAACAGTATCTCGTTAGATGACGTCGTTTTTGGTGGTTTCACGACGCTACCTAGCTCAAACTAACATAACTCAACCGAGCATAACCTTCGCACTTCTATCGTTAGAAAACGTTTTACTCGCTACTTTACATTGCTTTCTACAACATTACGACGGTTTCAAGCGCTTTCACATTAGATATCGCAGTTCCCAACTTGTAAAGGTGAAAAACACTGCATCTTACTAAGTGACATTGTTTAATGCGGTTTTACGACGGTTCATACCTTAACCTAACGTAACCTAACCTAACCTAACCTTACCTTACCTAACCTAACCTAACCCAACCCAACCCAACCTAAGCTAACCTAACCTAACCTAATCTAACCTAACCAAACCTAACCTAACCTAACCTAACCTAACGTAACCTAACCTAACCTATTCTAACGTAACCTAACCTTACCTGACCTAACCTAACCTAACGTAACCTAACCTAACCTAACATAACCTAACGTAACCTAACCTAACCTAACCTAACGTAACCTAACCTAACCTAACCCAACCTAACCCAACCCAACAACACCCAACCCAACCTAACCTAACCTAACCTAACCTTACCTAACCTAACAAAATTATCCTTACCTAACCTAACCTAACGTAACCTAACCTAACGTAACCTAACGTAACCTAACCTAACCTAACGAAACCTAACCTAACCTAACCTAACCTAACCCAAACTAACCTAACCTAACCTAACCTAACCCAACTCAACCCAACCTAACCTAATCTAACCTAACCTAACCTAACCTAACCAAACCTAACCTAACCTAACCTAACCTAACGACGGTTTCAAGCGCTTTCACATTAGATATCGCAGTTCCCAACTTGTAAAGGTGAAAAACACTGCATCTCACTAAGTGACATTGTTTAATGCGGTTTTACGACGGTTCATACCTTAACCTAACGTAACCTAACCTAACCTAACCTAACCTTACCTAACCTAACCTAACCTAACCCAACCCAACCCAGCCTAACCTAACCTAACCTAAACTAACCTAACCCAACCTAACCCAACATAACCCAACCCAACCCAACCCAACAACACCCAACCCAACCTAGCCTAACCTAACCTAACCTTACCTAACCTAACCTAACCTAACGTAACCTAACCTAACCTAACCTAACCCAACCTAACCTAACCTAACCTAACCCAACTCAACCCAACATAACCTAATCTAACCTAACCTAACCTAACCTAACCTAACCAAACCTAACCTAACCTAACCTAACCTAACCTAACCTAACGACGGTTTCATGCGCTTTCACATTAGATATCGCAGTTCCCGACTTGTAATAATGAAAAACACTGCATCTCACTAAGTGACATTGTTTAATGCGGTTTTACGACGGTTCATATCTTAACCTAACCTAACATTCGCACTTGTATTGAAAAACGCTCTATTACACTGTTTCATTCACAATTAGGATATTTGCATGACCTCACAGTTTTTCACCAACTTAATACAGTACTGAACGCTGTCTCTCGCTAAATGACATCATTCTGTAAAGTTCCACGATGCTTGCATGCGCTTTAACGAGAATATCACAACATAGCAGTTTCGCACATGTAACGGTACAACACGCAGTATTTGGCTTGTTCATGCCGTTTTGTGTGCTTTCACAACATTTCACCTATCGCAGTTTCGTACTCGCAATAAAACAACAGTATCTCGTTAGATGACGTCGTTTTTGGTGGTTTCACGACGCTACCTAGCTCAAACTAACATAACTCAACCGAGCATAACCTTCGCACTTCTATCGTTAGAAAACGTTTTACTCGCTACTTTACATTGCTTTCTACAACAATACGACGGTTTCAAGCGCTTTCACATTAGATATCGCAGTTCCCAACTTGTAAAGGTGAAAAACACTGCATCTTACTAAGTGACATTGTTTAATGCGGTTTTACGACGGTTCATACCTTAACCTAACGTAACCTAACCTAACCTAACCTAACCTTACCTTACCTAACCTAACCTAACCCAACCCAACCCAACCTAAGCTAACCTAACCTAACCTAATCTAACCTAACCAAACCTAACCTAACCTAACCTAACGTAACCTAACCTAACCTATTCTAACGTAACCTAACCTTACCTGACCTAACCTAACCTAACGTAACCTAACCTAACCTAACATAACCTAACGTAACCTAACCTAACCTAACCTAACGTAACCTAACCTAACCTAACCCAACCTAACCCAACCCAACAACACCCAACCCAACCTAACCTAACCTAACCTAACCTTACCTAACCTAACAAAATTATCCTTACCTAACCTAACCTAACGTAACCTAACCTAACGTAACCTAACGTAACCTAACCTAACCTAACGAAACCTAACCTAACCTAACCTAACCTAACCCAAACTAACCTAACCTAACCTAACCTAACCCAACTCAACCCAACCTAACCTAATCTAACCTAACCTAACCTAACCTAACCAAACCTAACCTAACCTAACCTAACCTAACGACGGTTTCATGCGCTTTTACATTAGATATCGCAGTTCCCGACTTTGTAATGGTGAAAAACACTGCATCTCACAAAGTGACAGTGTTTAATGTGGTTTTACGACGGTTCATATCTTAACCTAACCTAACATTCGCACTTGTA
The DNA here is from genome assembly GCF_043290135.1 of Rhipicephalus microplus. Taxonomy (NCBI): domain Eukaryota; kingdom Metazoa; phylum Arthropoda; class Arachnida; order Ixodida; family Ixodidae; genus Rhipicephalus; species Rhipicephalus microplus. Next base: position 4,090,887 of record NC_134700.1, on the reverse strand, counting down.
TCTCAAAACGCTCTATTACACTGTTTCGTTCACAATTACGATATTTGCATGACCTCACAGTTTTTCACCAACTTATTACAGTACAGAACGCTGTCTCTCGCTAAATGACATCATTCTTTAAGGTTTCACGATGCTTGCATGCGCTTTAACGAGAATATCACAACATAGCAGTTTCGCACTTGTAACGGTACAACACGCAGTATTTGGCTTGTTCATGCCGTTTTGTGAGCTTTCACAACATTTCACCTATCGCAGTTTCGTACTCGCAATAAAACAACACTATCTCGTTAGATGACGTCGTTTTTGGTGGTTTCACGACGCTACCTAGCTTAAACTAACATACTCAACCTAACATAACCTTCGCACTTCTATCGTTAGAAAACGTTTTACTCGCTACTTTACAATGCTCTCTACAACATTACGACGGTTTCATGCGCTTTCACATTAGATATCGCAGTTCCCGAGTTGTAATGGTGAAAAACACTGCATCTCACTAAGTGACATTGTTTATTGCGGTTTTATGACGGTTCATATCTTGACCTAACCTACATTCGCACTTGTATCTAAAAACGCTCTATTACACTGTTTCGTTCACATTTACGATATTTGCATGACCTCACAGTTTTTCACCAACTTATTACAGTACAGAACGCTGTATTACGCTAAATGACATCGTTCTTTACGGTTTCACGATGCTTGCATGCGCTTTAACGAGAATATCACATTATAGCAGTTTCGCACTTGTAACGGTACAACACACAGTATCTAGCTTGTTCATGCCGTTTTGTGTGCTTTCACATTTCACCTATTGCGGTTTCGTACATGCAATAAAACAACACTATCTCGTTAGATGACGTCCTTTTTGGTGGTCTCACGACGCTACCTAGCTTCAACTAACATAACTCAACCTAATATAGCCTTCGCACTTCTATCTTTAGAAAACGTTTTACTCGCTACTTTACAATGCTCTCTATAACATTACGACAGTTTCATGCACTTTCACAATAGATATCGCAGTTCCCGACTTGTAATGGTGAAAAACACTGCATCTCACTTAGTGACATTGTTTCATGCGGTTTTACGACGGTTCATATCTTAACCTAACCTAACATTTGCGCTTGTATCTCAAAACGCTCTATTACACTGTTTCGTTAACAATTACAATATTTGCATGACCTCACAGTTTTCACCAACTTATTACAGTACAAAACGCTGTCTCTCGATAATGACATCATTCTTTAAGGTTTCACGATGCTTGCATGCGCTTTAACGAGAATATCACATCATAGCAGTTTCGCACTTGTAAAGGTACAACACGCAGTATTTGGCTTGTTCATGCCGTTTTGTGTGCTTTCACAACATTTCACCTTACGCAGTTTCGTACTCGCAATAAAACAACACTATCTCGTTAGATGACGTCGTTTTTGGTGGTTTCACGACGCTACCTAGCTTAAACTAACATAACTCAACCTAACATAACCTTCGCACTTCTATCGTTAGAAAACGTTTTACTCGCTACTTTACATTGCTTTCTACAACATTACGACGGTTTCAAGCGCTTTCACATTAGATATCGCAGTTCCCAACTTGTAAAGGTGAAAAACACTGCATCTTACTAAGTGACATTGTTTAATGCGGTTTTACGACGGTTCATACCTTAACCTAACGTAACCTAACCTAACCTAACCTAACCTTACCTAACCTAACCTAACCTAACCTAACCCAACCCAACCCAGCCTAACCTAACCTAACCTTACCTAAACTAACCTAACCCAACCTAACCTAACGTAACCTAACCTAACCTAACCCAACATAACCCAACCCAACCCAACCCAACAACACCCAACCCAACCTAGCCTAACCTAACCTAACCTTACCTAGCCTAACCTAACGTAACCTAACCTAACCTAACCTAACCCAACCTAACCTAACCTAACCTAACCTAACCCAACTCAACCCAACATAACCTAATCTAACCTAACCTAACCTAACCTAACCTAACCTAACCAAACCTAACCTAACCTAACCTAACCTAACCTAACCTAACCTAACGACGGTTTCATGCGCTTTCACATTACATATCGCAGTTCCCGACTTGTAATAATGAAAAACACTGCATCTCACTAAGTGACATTGTTTAATGCGGTTTTACGACAGTTCATATCTTAACCTAACCTAACATTCGCACTTGTATTGAAAAACGCTCTATTACACTGTTTCATTCACAATTACGATATTTGCATGACCTCACAGTTTTTCACCAACTTAATACAGTACAGAACGCTGTCTCTCGCTAAATGACATCATTCTTTAAGGTTTCACGGTGCTTGCATGCGCTTTAACGAGAATATCACAACATAGCAGTTTCGCACTTGTAACGGTACAACACGCAGTATTTGGCTTGTTCATGCCGTTTTGTGTGCTTTCACAACATTTCACCTATCGCAGTTTCGTACTCGCAATAAAACAACAGTATCTCGTTAGATGACGTCGTTTTTGGTGGTTTCACGACGCTACCTAGCTCAAACTAACATAACTCAACCGAGCATAACCTTCGCACTTCTATCGTTAGAAAACGTTTTACTCGCTACTTTACATTGCTTTCTACAACATTACGACGGTTTCAAGCGCTTTCACATTAGATATCGCAGTTCCCAACTTGTAAAGGTGAAAAACACTGCATCTTACTAAGTGACATTGTTTAATGCGGTTTTACGACGGTTCATACCTTAACCTAACGTAACCTAACCTAACCTAACCTTACCTTACCTAACCTAACCTAACCCAACCCAACCCAACCTAAGCTAACCTAACCTAACCTAATCTAACCTAACCAAACCTAACCTAACCTAACCTAACCTAACGTAACCTAACCTAACCTATTCTAACGTAACCTAACCTTACCTGACCTAACCTAACCTAACGTAACCTAACCTAACCTAACATAACCTAACGTAACCTAACCTAACCTAACCTAACGTAACCTAACCTAACCTAACCCAACCTAACCCAACCCAACAACACCCAACCCAACCTAACCTAACCTAACCTAACCTTACCTAACCTAACAAAATTATCCTTACCTAACCTAACCTAACGTAACCTAACCTAACGTAACCTAACGTAACCTAACCTAACCTAACGAAACCTAACCTAACCTAACCTAACCTAACCCAAACTAACCTAACCTAACCTAACCTAACCCAACTCAACCCAACCTAACCTAATCTAACCTAACCTAACCTAACCTAACCAAACCTAACCTAACCTAACCTAACCTAACGACGGTTTCAAGCGCTTTCACATTAGATATCGCAGTTCCCAACTTGTAAAGGTGAAAAACACTGCATCTCACTAAGTGACATTGTTTAATGCGGTTTTACGACGGTTCATACCTTAACCTAACGTAACCTAACCTAACCTAACCTAACCTTACCTAACCTAACCTAACCTAACCCAACCCAACCCAGCCTAACCTAACCTAACCTAAACTAACCTAACCCAACCTAACCCAACATAACCCAACCCAACCCAACCCAACAACACCCAACCCAACCTAGCCTAACCTAACCTAACCTTACCTAACCTAACCTAACCTAACGTAACCTAACCTAACCTAACCTAACCCAACCTAACCTAACCTAACCTAACCCAACTCAACCCAACATAACCTAATCTAACCTAACCTAACCTAACCTAACCTAACCAAACCTAACCTAACCTAACCTAACCTAACCTAACCTAACGACGGTTTCATGCGCTTTCACATTAGATATCGCAGTTCCCGACTTGTAATAATGAAAAACACTGCATCTCACTAAGTGACATTGTTTAATGCGGTTTTACGACGGTTCATATCTTAACCTAACCTAACATTCGCACTTGTATTGAAAAACGCTCTATTACACTGTTTCATTCACAATTAGGATATTTGCATGACCTCACAGTTTTTCACCAACTTAATACAGTACTGAACGCTGTCTCTCGCTAAATGACATCATTCTGTAAAGTTCCACGATGCTTGCATGCGCTTTAACGAGAATATCACAACATAGCAGTTTCGCACATGTAACGGTACAACACGCAGTATTTGGCTTGTTCATGCCGTTTTGTGTGCTTTCACAACATTTCACCTATCGCAGTTTCGTACTCGCAATAAAACAACAGTATCTCGTTAGATGACGTCGTTTTTGGTGGTTTCACGACGCTACCTAGCTCAAACTAACATAACTCAACCGAGCATAACCTTCGCACTTCTATCGTTAGAAAACGTTTTACTCGCTACTTTACATTGCTTTCTACAACAATACGACGGTTTCAAGCGCTTTCACATTAGATATCGCAGTTCCCAACTTGTAAAGGTGAAAAACACTGCATCTTACTAAGTGACATTGTTTAATGCGGTTTTACGACGGTTCATACCTTAACCTAACGTAACCTAACCTAACCTAACCTAACCTTACCTTACCTAACCTAACCTAACCCAACCCAACCCAACCTAAGCTAACCTAACCTAACCTAATCTAACCTAACCAAACCTAACCTAACCTAACCTAACCTAACCTAACGTAACCTAACCTAACCTATTCTAACGTAACCTAACCTTACCTGACCTAACCTAACCTAACGTAACCTAACCTAACCTAACATAACCTAACGTAACCTAACCTAACCTAACCTAACGTAACCTAACCTAACCTAACCCAACCTAACCCAACCCAACAACACCCAACCCAACCTAACCTAACCTAACCTAACCTTACCTAACCTAACAAAATTATCCTTACCTAACCTAACCTAACGTAACCTAACCTAACGTAACCTAACGTAACCTAACCTAACCTAACGAAACCTAACCTAACCTAACCTAACCTAACCCAAACTAACCTAACCTAACCTAACCTAACCCAACTCAACCCAACCTAACCTAATCTAACCTAACCTAACCTAACCTAACCAAACCTAACCTAACCTAACCTAACCTAACGACGGTTTCATGCGCTTTTACATTAGATATCGCAGTTCCCGACTTTGTAATGGTGAAAAACACTGCATCTCACAAAGTGACAGTGTTTAATGTGGTTTTACGACGGTTCATATCTTAACCTAACCTAACATTCGCACTTGTATCTCAAAACGCTCTATTACACTGTTTCGTTCACAATTACGATATTTGCATGACCTCACAGTTTTTCACCAACTTATTACAGTACAGAACGCTGTCTCTCGCTAAATGACATCATTCTTTAAGGTTTCACGATGCTTGCATGCGCTTTAACGAGAATATCACAACATAGCAGTTTCGCACTTGTAACGGTACAACACGCAGTATTTGGCTTGTTCATGCCGTTTTGTGAGCTTTCACAACATTTCACCTATCGCAGTTTCGTACTCGCAATAAAACAACACTATCTCGTTAGATGACGTCGTTTTTGGTGGTTTCACGACGCTACCTAGCTTAAACTAACATACTCAACCTAACATAACCTTCGCACTTCTATCGTTAGAAAACGTTTTACTCGCTACTTTACATTGCTTCCTACAACATTACGACGGTTTCAAGCGCTTTAACATTAGATATCGCAGTTCCCAACTTGTAAAGGTGAAAAACACTGCATCTCACTCAGTGACATTGTTTAATGCGGTTTTACGACGGTTCATACCTTAACCTAACGTAACCTAACCTAACCTAACCTTACCTAACCTAACCTAACCTAACCCAACCCAACCCAACCTAACCTAACCTAAACTAACCTAACCCAACCTAACCTAACCTTACATAACCTAACCTAACCTAACCTAACCCAACCTAACCCAACCCAACCCAACCTAACCTAACCTTAGCTAACCTAACCTAACCTAACCAAACCTAACCTAACCTAACCTAACCTAACGTAACCTAACCTAACCTAACCTATTCTAACGTAACCTAACCTTACCTGACCTAACCTAACCTAACGTAACCTAACCTAACCTAACATAACCTAACGTAACCTAACCTAACCTAACGTAACCTAACCCAACCTAACCCAACCTAACCCAACCCAACCCAACCCAACAACACCCAACCCAACCTAACCTAACCTAACCTAACCTTACCTAACGTAACCAAATTATCCTTACCTAACCTAACCTAACCTAACGTAACCTAACCTAACGTAACCTAACGTGACCTAACCTAACCTAACGTAACCTAACCTAACCCAACCTAACCTAACCTAACCTAACCCAACTCAACCCAACCTAACCTAATCTAACCTAACCTAACCTAACCTAACCAAACCTAACCTAACCTAACCTAACGACGGTTTCATGCGCTTTCACATTAGATATCGCAGTTCCCGACTTGTAATGGTGAAAAACACTGCATCTCACAATGTGACAGTGTTTAATGCGGTTTTACGACGGTTCATATCTTAACCTAACCTAACATTCGCACTTGTATCTCAAAACGCTCTATTACACTGTTTCGTTCACAATTACAATATTTGCATGACCTCACAGTTTTTCACCAACTTATTACAGTACAGAACGCTGTATGTCTCTAAATGACATCGTTCTTTAAGGTTTCACGATACTTGCATGCGCTTTAACGAGAATATCACAATAAAGCAGTTTCGCACTTGTAACAGCACAAGACGCAGTATCTGGCTAGATCATGCCATTTTGTGTGCTTTCACAATATTTCACCTATCGCAGTTTCGTACTCGCAATAAAACAACACTATCTCGTTAGATGACATCGTTTTTGGTGGTTTCACTACGCTACCTAGCTCAAACTAACCTAACCTTCGCACTTCTATCATTAGAAAACGTTTTATTCGCTACTTTACAATGTTTTCTACAAGATTACGACAGTTTCATGCGCTTTCACATTAGATATCGCAGTTCCCGACTTGTAATGGTGAAAAACACAGCATCTCACTAAGTGATATTGTTTAATGCGGTTTTAGCGCGGTTCATATTGCTACCTGTAGGCTGCCACAAACCATAGTGCGAATGCGCGTGTGCGCCCGACGAAGAAGATGAGGCTCGCTGGCTGCTCGAGCTCGGAGCCAGACTGGCCAGTGCTGCAACCGCTCTTGCCAATATATTTTTCGAATATATTCGCAATACTTTGTCTCGTTACTCACGTAACATATTTGGTGGAGGTGGAACGATCCCCGTCCTCACCACGCAGCTCCGCAGTGGCCGCATCCTCCAGCTTCCCGCCATGGCTTCCAGTGACAACGCGTCCGCTTCATCATCTGCGGCTTCTCCGACAACCTTTGTCGCCGTCCAAACACCACGTGATCCCGGGACATTTTCTGCGCAACCTGGCCTCGACGTCGACAAATGGCTTCGCCTTTATGAACGGGTCAGTCAAACTCACCGTTGGGACCCTACCATGATGCTCGCTAATGTTCTCTTCTACTTGGACGGAACCCCGCGTGTCTGGTACGAGACAAATGAGTCCGAACTCACCAGCTGGGACACGTTCAAGGAGAAGCTACGTGACATCTTTGGGGACCCGACCGGTCGCCACGCAGCTGCACGACAGGAGCTGGCTACCCGTGTCCAGTCGCCAACTGAATCGTATGTGTCATACATCCAAGAAGTTCTCGCTCTTTGCCGAAAAGTGGACGAGGCGATGTCTGAGGCTGAAAAGGTTGGACACGTTTTGAAGGGGATCGCGGACGACGCCTTCAATTTGCTGGTGTACACTAACGTCTCGACCATCGACCGTGTAATTCAAGAATGCCGCCGTTTCGAAACAGCAAAAAGCCGTCGGGTGCGCCCTCCTTTTTCTCGGTTGCCAAACACGGCGGCTACGTCCACCTGCTCCGATTCTACCGTCACACCGCCCTTTGAGCAGAGTGTAACGCGTATCGTTCGACGGGAACTTGAAGCAGCAAGTCCAGCGCCGCTTCAGCCCACTTCCTTCGAACATACGATACCGACAACCCCCGCGATCTCCGTTATTCAGGCGGTCGTACGACAAGAATTCGCCAACCGCGGGTCCCCTGATGCTTGCCCCATCTCTTGCCCCTCCTCCAGACCAATTCCCATTAATGCACCTCGACGTGACCCATTTGTTGCTCCACGATCTCGCAACCCGGCGGAATGGCGAACTCCTGACGACAAACCGATCTGCTTCCGGTGCCACCGCGTTGGACATGTCTCCCGCTACTGCCGTGCCTCCTGGACGCCGCCACATAGGAGCCAGTTTTTCGCACCTTATAGCCCATATGAAGATCTTCGCCGGTATTCGTCCAGCCGTACCGCCCCTGCTTTCGACACGTCTAACAGCCGCCTTCCTGCTCGTTCTCCGTCCCCTCAACGCCGTCGTTCCCCGTCGCCCCAGCCACGCCGCCATCACTCGCCGCCTAACTTTTCATCGTACCCGACGGAAAACTAGACAGTGCAGCCCCTGGAGGTAGTGCTGCATCATCCCTGTCTGAACCAAACCCTCCATTGACGCTTCATACGAACAAAAATCTTGTCGATGTACACGTGGACGGTATTTCTCTGTCGGCACTAGTCGATACTGGCGCTCATGTGTCCATAATCAGCGTTCATCTTTGTCGCCGCTTAAGAAAAGTACTCACGCCCCCTGCTACCGAAGCTGTACGTGTGGCCGATGGCGGCACTGTTCCTGTCATTGGCATGTGTACGGCTCGCATACGCATCGCCGACCGTTACATCCCTGTTCTATTCACGGTGCTCCAGAACTGTCCTCATGACCTCATCTTAGGGATGGACTTCCTGTCGACCCATTCTGCTCTGATCGACTGTTCCGCTGGTACTCTTTGCTTAGACCTTCCTCTTCAGCCGGATATTCACCCTGAACCTCAACACGGCCTTTCTGCCACAGACTTCCTCCGCTTACCGCCTAAAGCCCTCACATTCACCGAATTCGCCACGACCTCACCCGTATTGGATGGGAATTACATCGTCACACCGATTCCTGATGTCCTACTGGCACGTGACGTCACCGTCCCTCACTGCATCGTAACTGTAGCCTCCAACCGGACCCGTCTACCCGTCATAAATTTCGGCTTCACAAAGCAAGTCCTCCCTGAAGGCATCCTAATTGCCACGTTGCGGTCCTTAGCCGATGATCACGTCACCACTTTCGCAGCCGACGCATGCCCCAATTTTCCTTGTCGCCCACTCGATGCCACATGCCTCGACATGTCAATACGTCCCATGATCGACCCTGACCTTCCCCCAGCGCAATCAGCCGCTCTCGCACGCCTTCTAGCTTCCTACCGTGACATCTTCGACCTTGACGACCGCCCACTCGGCCAAACTTCTCTTGTAAAGCACCGCATCAACACCGGTGATGCTGCTCCCATTCACCGTCGACCGTATCGCGTGTCCGCGTCGGAGCGCCAGATTATTCAAGCTGAAGTGAATAAGATGTTAACTAAAGGCATTATTGAGCCCTCATCAAGCCCATGGGCGTCACCCGTCGTCCTGGTTAAAAAGAAGGACAACACATGGCGTTTTTGCATCGATTACCGGCATCTAAATCGAATCACCAAAAAGGACGTGTATCCTTTACCACGTATTGATGACGCCCTCGATTGTCTCCACGGCGCACGCTACTTTTCATCCATCGACCTTCGTTCTGGTTATTGGCAGATTGCCGTAGACGAGAAAGACCAAGAAAAGACCGCCTTCATCACTCCAGATGGCCTATACCAATTCAAGGTTATGCCCTTCGGCCTATGCAATGCCCCCGCCACGTTCGAACGTATGATGGACTCTCTGCTACACGGGTTCAAATGGTCAACATGCCTGTGTTACCTAGACGACGTCCTCGTATTTGCACCTACGTTTGAGACCCACCTTGAGCGTCTGTCGGCCATTCTCGACGTCTTCCGCAAAGCTGGCCTCCAGTTGAACTCCTCGAAGTGTCACTTCGGCCGCCGACAGATTACCGTGCTGGGCCACCTTGTCGATGCTTCTGGTGTGAGACCGGACCCTGAGAAAATTCGTGCCGTCACGAATTTCCCAGTACCCCAATCCGCCAAAGATGTCCGGAGCTTTGTGGGACTTTGCTCCTACTTTAGGCGGTTCGTGAAAGATTTTGCGGCAATCGCCCAACCACTTACCGATCTTTTGAAGAAAGGCGTTCCATTTTCGTGGGGGTCCACTCAAGCTGCCGCCTTCTCTCACCTCATAACACTTTTGACGACGCCCCCTATCCTCGCCCACTTTGACCCATCTGCCCGAACTGAGGTCCGAACTGATGCCAGTGGTCACGGTATCGGAGCCGTTCTCGCCCAATGCCAACAGGGACACGACCGCGTTATCGCGTATGCTAGCCGCCTCCTTACACCTGCAGAGCGTAACTATTCGATCACAGAGCGAGAATGCCTTGCTCTTGTCTGGGCGGTCTCAAAATTCCGTCCATATTTATATGGCACTCACTTTTCCGTCGTCACCGACCACCACGCGCTCTGCTGGCTTTCATCCTTAAGAGATCCTACAGGTCGACTTGGTCGCTGGGCTCTGCGACTGCAAGAATACACCTTTTCTGTGATATACAAGTCTGGACGCCTGCACCAGGACGCCGATTGCCTTTCTCGCTATCCAGTTGACCCATCGGCCACCATACCTGACAACGACGCCTGCGTGTGCTCCGTTTCTCAACTGAACCACATAGCCGACGAGCAACGCCGTGATGCAGCCCTACGAGCTATCATTGAGCGCCTCGACTCCTCCCCATCGAACCGATCCTATCGCTCGTTCGTACTCCAGAATGGCACATTATACCGGCATAACTTCCATCCAGACGGCCCATCTCTGCTGCTTGCCATACCCAAACACCTCCGCTTGGCTGTACTCCACGAACTTCATGACGTTCCTACTGCCGGTCACCTGGGTGTGTCCCGCACATACGACCGCATTCGCCGTCGCTTCTATTGGCCAGGTCTGGCACGGTCCGTCAGAAGATACGTCGCGGCGTGTGAGGAATGTCAGCGCCGCAAAACACCATCGACGCTTCCGGCTGGGCGCCTTCAACCACTCGATATTTCTACTGAACCTTTCTTTCGCGTCGGCTTGGACTTACTCGGCCCTTTTCCTCTGTCTTCTGCTGGCAACAGGTGGATAGCTGTGGCCACAGACTACGCCACACGCTACGCAATCACACGCGCCCTTCCAACAAGTTGCGCCACTGACGTCGCCGATTTTCTTCTACACGACGTGATCTTGCAACATGGTGCTCCACGCCAGCTGCTCACGGACCGAGGCCGCACATTTCTATCGAAAGTCATAGCGGACATTCTACGCTCTTGTGCAACACGCCACAAGCTCACTACGTCGTACCATCCGCAAACAAATGGCCTCACAGAACGCCTGAACCGAACCCTAACTGACATGCTTGCAAAGTACGTTTCCTCAGATCACTCTGACTGGGACATCGCTTTACCATACGTGACATTTGCCTACAATTCTTCGCGCCACGACACGGCTGGTTACTCCCCTTTTTTCTTGCTGTTCGGCCGCGAACCCACATTACCCCTCGATACGACGATTCCGTTACCAGCAGCTCCAACTTCACAATATGCTCTGGACGCCATCAGCCGGGCCGCCCACGCACGCGAAACCGCTCGTGCTCGCCTTCTGACCTCCCAAGCAAACCAACGGCGTCGGTACGACCAACGACACCGCGATGTGCACTTTTCGCCCGGTTCGTTGGTTCTGCTGTGGTCTCCGACCAGGCACGTTGGCCTGTCTGACAAGCTGCTCTCTCGGTACACAGGGCCCTACAGAGTACTTCGTGAGGTGACTCCCGTCACTTATGAAATCACTCCTGCTGCCTCGCCGTCTTCATCCACCCCTAGGGCCAGCGACATCGTACACGTCGCACGCCTGAAGCAGTACCACTCGCCCAATGATCTTGACATCTAGATGCGCCGAGACGGCGCCTTTGCCGACGGGGGTTATGCTACCTGTAGGCTGCCACAAACCATAGTGCGAATGCGCGTGTGCGCCCGACGAAGAAGATGAGGCTCGCTGGCTGCTCGAGCTCGGAGCCAGACTGGCCAGTGCTGCAACCGCTCTTGCCAATATATTTTTCGAATATATTCGCAATACTTTGTCTCGTTACTCACGTAACAATATCTTAACCTAACCTAACCTTACCTAATTTAACCTAACCTAACCTTACCTAACCCAACCTAACCTAACCTAACCTAACCAAACCTAACCTAACATAACCTAACCTAACCTAACCTAACCTAACCAAACCTAACCTAACCTAACCTAACGACGGTTGCAAGCGCTTTCACATTAGATATCGCAGTTCCCGACTTGTAATGGTGAAAAACACTGCATCTCACTAAGTGACATTGTTTAATGCGGTTTTACGACGGTTCATATCTTAACCTAACCTAACCTAACCTAATTTAACCTAACCTAACCTTACCTAACCCAACCTAACCTAACCTAACCTAACCTAACCTAACCTAACCTAACCTAACCTAACCTAACATTCGCACTTGTATTGAAAAACGCTCTATTACACTGTTTCGTTCACAATTACGATATTTGCCTGACCTCACAGTTTTTCACCAACTTATTACAGTACAGAACGCTGTATCTCGCTAAATGACATCAATCTTTAATGTTTCACGATGCTTGCATGCGCTTTAACGAGAATATCACAACATAGCAGTTTCGCACTTGTAACGGTACAACACGCAGTATTTGGCTTGTTCATGCCGTTTTGTGTGCTTTCACAACATTTCACCTATTGCAGTTTGGTACATGAAATAAAACAAATATATCTCGTTAGATGACGTCCTTTTTGGTGGTTTGACGACGCTACCTAGCTTAAACATAACTCATCCTAACATAACCTTCGCACTTCTATCGTTAGAAAACGTTTTACTCGCTACTTTACAATGCTCTCTACAACATTACGACGGTTTCATGCGCTTTCACATTAGATATCGCAGTTCCCGAGTTGTAATGGTGAAAAACACTGCATCTCACTAAGTGACATTGTTTATTGCGGTTTTATGACGGTTCATATCTTGACCTAACCTACATTCGCACTTGTATCTAAAAACGCTCTATTACACTGTTTCGTTCACATTTACGATATTTGCTTGACCTCACAGTTTTTCACCAACTTATTACAGTACAGAACGCTGTATTACGCTAAATGACATCGTTCTTTACGGTTTCACGATGCTTGCATGCGCTTTAACGAGAATATCACATTATAGCAGTTTCGCACTTGTAACGGTACAACACACAGTATCTAGCTTGTTCATGCCGTTTTGTGTGCTTTCACATTTCACCTATTGCAGTTTCGTACATGCAATAAAACAACACTATCTCGTTAGATGACGTCCTTTTTGGTGGTCTCACGACGCTACCTAGCTTCAACTAACATAACTCAACCTAATATAACCTTCGCACTTCTATCTTTAGAAAACGTTTTACTCGCTACTTTACAATGCTCTCTATAACATTACGACAGTTTCATGCGCTTTCACAATAGATATCGCAGTTCCCGACTTGTAATGGTGAAAAACACTGCATCTCACTTAGTGACATTTTTTATTGCGGTTTTACGACGGTTCATATCTTAACCTAACCTAACTTTCGCGCTTGTATCTACAAACGCTCTATTACACTCTTTCGTCTACAATTACAATATTTGCATAACCTCACAGTTTTTCACCAACTTATTGGAGTACAGAACGCTGTATCTCGCTAAATGACATCGTTCTTTAAGGTTTCACGATGCTTGCATGCGCTTTAACGAGAATGTCACATTATAGCAGTTTCGCACTTGTAACGGTACAACACGCAGTATCTGGCTTGTTCATGCCGTTTTGTGTACTTTCACAACATTTCACCTATTGCTGTTTCGTACATGCAATCAAACAACACTATCACGTTAGATGACGTCCTTTTTGGTGGTCTCACGACGCTACCTAGCTTAAACTAACATAACTCAACCTAATATAACCTTCGCACTTCTATCGTTAGAAAACGTTTTACTCGCTACTTTACAATGCTCTCTACAACATTACGACAGTTTCATGCGCTTTCACAATAGATATCGCAGTACTCACTTGTAATGGTGAAAAACACTGCATCTCACTTAGTGACATTGTTTCATGCGGTTTTACGACGGTTCATATCTTAACCTAACCTAACATTTGCGCTTGTATCTCAAAACGCTCTATTACACTGTTTCGTTAACAATTACAATATTTGCATGACCTCACAGTTTTTCACCAACTTATAACAGTACAAAACGCTGTCTCTCGATAATGACATCATTCTTTAAGGTTTCACGATGCTTGCATGCGCTTTAACGAGAATATCACAACATAGCAGTTTCGCACTTGTAAAGGTACAACACGCAGTATTTGGCTTGTTCATGCCGTTTTGTGTGCTTTCACAACATTTCACCTATCGCAGTTTCGTACTCGCAATAAAACAACACTATCTCGTTAGATGACGTCGTTTTTGGTGGTTTCACGACGCTACCTAGCTTAAACTAACATAACTCAACCTAACATAACCTTCGCACTTCTATCGTTAGAAAACGTTTTACTCGCTACTTTACATTGCTTTCTACAACATTACGACGGTTTCAAGCGCTTTCACATTAGATATCGCAGTTCCCAACTTGTAAAGGTGAAAAACACTGCATCTCACTAAGTGACATTGTTTAATGCGGTTTTACGACGGTTCATACCTTAACCTAACGTAACCTAACCTAACCTAACCTAACCTTACCTTACCTAACCTAACCTAACCTAACCCAACCCAACCCAGCCTAACCTAACCTAACCTAACCTAAACTAACCTAACCCAACCTAACCTAACGTAACCTAACCTAACCTAACCCAACATAACCCAACCCAACCCAACAACACCCAACCCAACCTAGCCTAACCTAACCTAACCTTACCTAACCTAACCTAACGTAACCTAACCTAACCTAACCTAACCCAACCTAACCTAACCTAACCTAACCTAACCCAACTCAACCCAACATAACCTAATCTAACCTAACCTAACCTAACCTAACCAAACCTAACCTAACCTAACCTAACCTAACCTAACGACGGTTTCATGCGCTTTCACATTAGATATCGCAGTTCCCGACTTGTAATGGTGAAAAACACTGCATCTCACTTAGTGACATTGTTTCATGCGGTTTTACGACGGTTCATATCTTAACCTAACCTAACATTCGCACTTGTATTGAAAAACGCTCTATTACACTGTTTCGTTCACAATTACGATATTTGCATAACCTCACAGTTTTTCACCAACTTATTGCAGTACAGAACGCTGTATCTCGCTAAATGACATTGTTCTTTAAGCTTTCACGATGCTTGCATGCGCTTTAACGAGAATATCACAATATAGCAGTTTCGCACTTGTAACGGTAGAACACGCAGTATTTGGCTTGTTCATGCCGTTTTGTGTGCTTTCGCAACATTTCACCTATCGCAGTTTAATACTCGCAATAAAACAACACTATCTCGTTATATGACGTCGTTTTTGGTAGTTTCACGACGCTATCTAGCTTAAACTAACCTAACCTAACCTAACCTTCGAACTTCCATCGTTATAAAACGTTTTATTCGCCACTCAACAATGTTTTCTACAAGATTACGACGGTTTCATGCGCTTTCACATTAGATATCGTAGTTCCCGACTTGTAATGTTGAAAAACACTACATCTCACTCAGTGACATTGTTTAATGCGGTTTTACGACGGTTGATATTTTAACCTAACCTAACATTCGCGCTTGTATCTCAAAACGCTCTATTACACTGTTTCGTTCACAATTACGATATTTGCATGACCTCACAGTTTTTCACCAACCTAATGCAGTACAGAACGCTGTCTCTCGCTAAATGACATCATTCTTTAAGGTTTCACGGTGCTTGCATGCGCTTTAACGAGAATATCACAACATAGCAGTTTCGCACTTGTAACGGTACAACACGCAGTATTTGGCTTGTTCATGCCGTTTTGTGTGCTTTCACAACATTTCACCTATCGCAGTTTCGTACTCGCAATAAAACAACAGTATCTCGTTAGATGACGTCGTTTTTGGTGGTTTCACGACGCTACCTAGCTCAAACTAACATAACTCAACCGAGCATAACCTTCGCACTTCTATCGTTAGAAAACGTTTTACTCGCTACTTTACATTGCTTTCTACAACATTACGAAGGTTTCAAGCGCTTTCACATTAGATATCGCAGTTCCCAACTTGTAAAGGTGAAAAACACTGCATCTTACTAAGTGACATTGTTTAATGCGGTTTTACCACGGTTCATACCTTAACCTAACGTAACCTAACCTAACCTAACCTAACCTTACCTTACCTAACCTAACCTAACCCAACCCAACCCAACCTAAGCTAACCTAACCTAACCTAACCTAACCTAACCAAACCTAACCTAACCTAACCTAACCTAACCTAACGTAACCTAACCTAACCTATTCTAACGTAACTTAACCTTACCTGACCTAACCTAACCTAACGTAACCTAACCTAACCTAACATAACCTAACGTAACCTAACCTAACCTAACCTAACGTAACCTAACCTAACCTAACCCAACCTAACCCAACCCAACAACACCCAACCCAACCTAACCTAACCTAACCTAACCTTACCTAACCTAACAAAATTATCCTTACCTAACCTAACCTAACGTAACCTAACCTAACGTAACTTAACCTAACGAAACCTAACCTAACCTAACCTAACCTAACCCAAACTAACCTAACCTAACCTAACCTAACCCAACTCAACCCAACCTAACCTAATCTAACCTAACCTAACCTAACCTAACCAAACCTAACCTAACCTAACCTAACCTAACGACGGTTTCATGCGCTTTCACATTAGATATCGCAGTTCCCGACTTTGTAATGGTGAAAAACACTGCATCTCACAAAGTGACAGTGTTTATTGCGGTTTTATGACGGTTCATATCTTGACCTAACCTACATTCGCACTTGTATCTAAAAACGCTCTATTACACTGTTTCGTTCACATTTACGATATTTGCATGACCTCACAGTTTTTCACCAACTTATTACAGTACAGAACGCTGTATTACGCTAAATGACATCGTTCTTTACGGTTTCACGATGCTTGCATGCGCTTTAACGAGAATATCAAATTATAGCGGTTTCGCACTTGTAACGGTACAACACACAGTATCTAGCTTGTTCATGCCGTTTTGTGAGCTTTCACAACATTTCACCTATCGCAGTTTCGTACTCGCAATAAAACAACACCATCTCGTTAGATGACGTCGTTTTTGGTGGTTTCACGACGCTACCTAGCTTAAACTAACATACTCAACCTAACATAACCTTCGCACTTCTATCGTTAGAAAACGTTTTACTCGCTACTTTACATTGCTTCCTACAACATTACGACGGTTTCAAGCGCTTTCACATTAGATATCGCAGTTCCCAACTTGTAAAGGTGAAAAACACTGCATCTCACTCAGTGACATTGTTTAATGCGGTTTTACGACGGTTCATACCTTAACCTAACGTAACCTAACCTAACCTAACCTTACCTAACCTAACCTAACCTAACCTAACCCAACCCAACCCAACCTAACCTAACCTAAACTAACCTAACCCAACCTAACCTAACCTTACCTAACCTAACCTAACCTAACCCAACCTAACCCAACCCAACCCAACCCAACCTAACCTTAGCTAACCTAACCTAACCTAACCAAACCTAACCTAACCTAACCTAACGTAACCTAACCTAACCTAACCTATTCTAACGTAACCTAACCTTACCTGACCTAACCTAACCTAACGTAACCTAACCTAACCTAACATAACCTAACGTAACCTAACCTAACCTAACGTAACCTAACCCAACCTAACCCAACCTAACCCAACCCAACCCAACCCAACAACACCCAACCCAACCTAACCTAACCTAACCTAACCTTACCTAACGTAACCAAATTATCCTTACCTAACCTAACCTAACCTAACGTAACCTAACCTAACGTAACCTAACGTAACCTAACCTAACCTAACCTAACCTAACCTAACCAAACCTAACCTAACCTAACCTAACGACGGTTTCATGCGCTTTCACATTAGATATCGCAGTTCCCGACTTGTAATGGTGAAAAACACTGCATCTCACAATGTGACAGTGTTTAATGCGGTTTTACGACGGTTCATATCTTAACCTAACCTAACATTCGCACTTGTATCTCAAAACGCTCTATTACACTGTTTCGTTCACAATTACAATATTTGCATGACCTCACAGTTTTTCACCAACTTATTACAGTACAGAACGCTGTATGTCTCTAAATGACATCGTTCTTTAAGGTTTCACGATACTTGCATGCGCTTTAACGAGAATATCACAATAAAGCAGTTTCGCACTTGTAACAGCACAAGACGCAGTATGTGGCTAGATCATGCCATTTTTTTGTGCTTTCACAATATTTCACCTATCGCAGTTTCGTACTCGCAATAAAACAACACTATCTCGTTAGATGACATCGTTTTTGGTGGTTTCACTACGCTACCTAGCTCAAACTAACCTAACCTTCGCACTTCTATCATTAGAAAACGTTTTATTCGCTACTTTACAATGTTTTCTACAAGATTACGACGGTTTCATGCGCTTTCACATTAGATATTGCAGTTCCCGACTTGTATTGGTGAAAAACACAGCATCTCACTAAGTGATATTGTTTAATGCGGTTTTAGCGCGGTTCATATCTTAACCTAACCTAACCTAACCTAATTTAACCTAACCTAACCTTACCTAACCCAACCTAACCTAACCTAACCTAACCAAACCTAACCTAACATAACCTAACCTAACCTAACCTAACCTAACCAAACCTAACCTAACCTAACCTAACGTAACCTAACCTAACCTAACCTAACGACGGTTGCAAGCGCTTTCACATTAGATATCGCAGTTCCCGACTTGTAATGGGAAAAAACACTGCATCTCACTAAGTGACATTGTTTAATGCGGTTTTACGACGGTTCATATCTTAACCTAACCTAACATTCGCACTTGTATTGAAAAACGCTCTATTACACTGTTTCGTTCACAATTACGATATTTGCCTGACCTCACAGTTTTTCACCAACTTATTACAGTACAGAACGCTGTATCTCGCTAAATGACATCAATCTTTAAGGTTTCACGATGCTTGCATGCGCTTTAACGAGAATATCACAACATAGCAGTTTCGCACTTGTAACGGTACAACACGCAGTATTTGGCTTGTTCATGCCGTTTTGTGTGCTTTCACAACATTTCACCTATTGCAGTTTGGTACATGAAATAAAACAAATATATCTCGTTAGATGACGTCCTTTTTGGTGGTTTGACGACGCTACCTAGCTTAAACTAACATAACTCATCCTAACATAACCTTCGCACTTCTATCGTTAGAAAACGTTTTACTCGCTACTTTACAATGCTCTCTACAACATTACGACGGTTTCATGCGCTTTCACATTAGATATCGCAGTTCCCGAGTTGTAATGGTGAAAAACACTGCATCTCACTAAGTGACATTGTTTATTGCGGTTTTATGACGGTTCATATCTTGACCTAACCTACATTCGCACTTGTATCTAAAAACGCTCTATTACACTGTTTCGTTCACATTTACGATATTTGCATGACCTCACAGTTTTTCACCAACTTGTTACAGTACAGAACGCTGTATTACGCTAAATGACATCGTTCTTTACGGTTTCACGATGCTTGCATGCGCTTTAACGAGAATATCACATTATAGCAGTTTCGCACTTGTAACGGTACAACACACAGTATCTAGCTTGTTCATGCCGTTTTGTGTGCTTTCACATTTCACCTATTGCAGTTTCGTACATGCAATAAAACAACACTATCTCGTTAGATGACGTCCTTTTTGGTGGTCTCACGACGCTACCTAGCTTCAACTAACATAACTCAACCTAATATAACCTTCGCACTTCTATCTTTAGAAAACGTTTTACTCGCTACTTTACAATGCCCTCTATAACATTACGACAGTTTCATGCGCTTTCACAATAGATATCGCAGTTCCCGACTTGTAATGGTGAAAAACACTGCATCTCACTTAGTGACATTTTTTATTGCGGTTTTACGACGGTTCATATCTTAACCTAACCTAACTTTCGCGCTTGTATCTACAAACGCTCTATTACACTCTTTCGTCTACAATTACGATATTTGCATAACCTCACAGTTTTTCACCAACTTATTGCAGTACAGAACGCTGTATCTCGCTAAATGACATCGTTCTTTAAGGTTTCACGATGCTTGCATGCGCTTTAACGAGAATGTCACATTATAGCAGTTTCGCACTTGTAACGGTACAACACGCAGTATCTGGCTTGTTCATGCCGTTTTGTGTACTTTCACAACATTTCACCTATTGCTGTTTCGTACATGCAATCAAACAACACTATCACGTTAGATGACGTCCTTTTTGGTGGTCTCACGGCGCTACCTAGCTTAAACTAACATAACTCAACCTAATATAACCTTCGCACTTCTATCGTTAGAAAACGTTTTACTCGCTACTTTACAATGCTCTCTACAACATTACGACAGTTTCATGCGCTTTCACAATAGATATCGCAGTTCCTCACTTGTAATGGTGAAAAACACTGCATCTCACTTAGTGACATCGTTTCATGCGGTTTTACGACGGTTCATATCTTAACCTAACCTAACATTTGCGCTTGTATCTCAAAACGCTCTATTACACTGTTTCGTTAACAATTACAATATTTGCATGACCTCACAGTTTTTCACCAACTTATTACAGTACAAAAAGCTGTCTCTCGATAATGACATCATTCTTTAAGGTTTCACGATGCTTGCATGCGCTTTAACGAGAATATCACAACATAGCAGTTTCGCACTTGTAAAGGTACAACACGCAGTATTTGGCTTGTTCATGCCGTTTTGTGTGCTTTCACAACATTTCACCTATCGCAGTTTCGTACTCGCAATAAAACAACACTATCTCGTTAGATGACGTCGTTTTTGGTGGTTTCACGACGCTACCTAGCTTAAACTAACATAACTCAACCTAACATAACCTTCGCACTTCTATCGTTAGAAAACGTTTTACTCGCTACTTTACATTGCTTTCTACAACATTACGACGGTTTCAAGCGTTTCACATTAGATATCGCAGTTCCCAACTTGTAAAGGTGAAAAACACTGCATCTCACTAAGTGACATTGTTTAATGCGGTTTTACGACGGTTCATACCTTAACCTAACGTAACCTAACCTAACCTAACCTAACCTAACCTTACCTAACCTAACCTAACCTAACCTAACCTAACCCAACCCAACCCAGCCTAACCTAACCTAACCTAACCTAAACTAACCTAACCCAACCTAACCTAACGTAACCTAACCTAACCTAACCCAACATAACCCAACCCAACCCAACCCAACAACACCCAACCCAACCTAGCCTAACCTAACCTAACCTTACCTAACCTAACCTAACGTAACCTAACCTAACCTAACCTAACCCAACCTAACCTAACCTAACCTAACCCAACTCAACCCAACAAAACCTAATCTAACCTAACCTAACCTAACCTAACCTAACCAAACCTAACCTAACCTAACCTAACCTAACCTAACCTAACGACGGTTTCATGCGCTTTCACATTAGATATCGCAGTTCCCGACTTGTATTAATGAAAAACACTGCATCTCACTAAGTGACATTGTTTAATGCGGTTTTACGACGGTTCATATCTTAACCTAACCTAACATTCGCACTTGTATTGAAAAACGCTCTATTACACTGTTTCGTTCACAATTACGATATTTGCATAACCTCACAGTTTTTCACCAACTTATTGCAGTACAGAACGCCGTATCTCGCTAAATGACATTGTTCTTTAAGCTTTCACGATGCTTGCATGCGCTTTAACGAGAATATCACAATATAGCAGTTTCGCACTTGTAACGGTAGAACACGCAGTATTTGGCTTGTTCATGCCGTTTTGTGTGCTTTCGCAACATTTCACCTATCGCAGTTTAATACTCGCAATAAAACAACACTATCTCGTTAGATGACGTCGTTTTTGGTAGTTTCACGACGCTACCTAGCTTAAACTAACATAACTCAACCTAATATAACCTTCGCACTTCTATCGTTAGAAAACGTTTTACTCGCTACTTTACAATGCTCTCTACAACATTACGACAGTTTCATGCGCTTTCACAATAGATATCGCAGTTCCTCACTTGTAATGGTGAAAAACACTGCATCTCACTAAGTGACATTGTTTATTGCGGTTTTATGACGGTTCATATCTTGACCTAACCTACATTCGCACTTGTATCTAAAAACGCTCTATTACACTGTTTCGTTCACATTTACGATATTTGCATGACCTCACAGTTTTTCACCAACTTAATACAGTACAGAACGCTGTCTCTCGCTATATGACATCATTCTTTAAGGTTTCACGGTGCTTGCATGCGCTTTAACGAGAATATCACAACATAGCAGTTTCGCACTTGTAACGGTACAACACGCAGTATTTGGCTTGTTCATGCCGTTTTGTGTGCTTTCACAACATTTCACCTATTGCAGTTTCGTACATGCAATAAAACAACACTATCTCGTTAGATGACGTCCTTTTTGGTGGTCTCACGACGCTACCTAGCTTCAACTAACATAACTCAACCTAATATAACCTTCGCACTTCTATCTTTAGAAAACGTTTTACTCGCTACTTTACAATGCTCTCTATAACATTACGACAGTTTCATGCGCTTTCACAATAGATATCGCAGTTCCCGACTTGTAATGGTGAAAAACACTGCATCTCACTTAGTGACATTTTTTATTGCGGTTTTACGACGGTTCATATCTTAACCTAACCTAACTTTCGCGCTTGTATTTACAAACGCTCTATTACACTCTTTCGTCTACAATTACGATATTTGCATAACCTCACAGTTTTTCACCAACTTATTGCAGTACAGAACGCTGTATCTCGCTAAATGACATCGTTCTTTAAGGTTTCACGATGCTTGCATGCGCTTTAACGAGAATGTCACATTATAGCAGTTTCGCACTTGTAACGGTACAACACGCAGTATCTGGCTTGTTCATGCCGTTTTGTGTACTTTCACAACATTTCACCTATTGCTGTTTCGTACATGCAATCAAACAACACTATCACGTTAGATGACGTCCTTTTTGGTGGTCTCACGGCGCTACCTAGCTTAAACTAACATAACTCAACCTAATATAACCTACGCACTTCTATCGTTAGAAAACGTTTTACTCGCTACTTTACAATGCTCTCTACAACATTACGACAGTTTCATGCGCTTTCACAATAGATATCGCAGTTCCTCACTTGTAATGGTGAAAAACACTGCATCTCACTTAGTGACATTGTTTCATGCGGTTTTACGACGGTTCATATCTTAACCTAACCTAACATTTGCGCTTGTATCTCAAAACGCTCTATTACACTGTTTCGTTAACAATTACAATATTTGCATGACCTCACAGTTTTTCACCAACTTATTACAGTACAAAAAGCTGTCTCTCGATAATGACATCATTCTTTAAGGTTTCACGATGCTTGCATGCGCTTTAACGAGAATATCACAACATAGCAGTTTCGCACTTGTAAAGGTACAACACGCAGTATTTGGCTTGTTCATGCCGTTTTGTGTGCTTTCACAACATTTCACCTATCGCAGTTTCGTACTCGCAATAAAACAACACTATCTCGTTAGATGACGTCGTTTTTGGTGGTTTCACGACGCTACCTAGCTTAAACTAACATAACTCAACCTAACATAACCTTCGCACTTCTATCGTTAGAAAACGTTTTACTCGCTACTTTACATTGCTTTCTACAACATTACGACGGTTTCAAGCGCTTTCACATTAGATATCGCAGTTCCCAACTTGTAAAGGTGAAAAACACTGCATCTCACTAAGTGACATTGTTTAATGCGGTTTTACGACGGTTCATACCTTAACCTAACGTAACCTAACCTAACCTAACCTAACCTTACCTAACCTAACCTAACCTAACCTAACCCAACCCAACCCAGCCTAACCTAACCTAACCTAACCTAAACTAACCTAACCCAACCTAACCTAACGTAACCTAACCTAACCTAACCCAACATAACCCAACCCAACCCAACCCAACAACACCCAACCCAACCTAGCCTAACCTAACCTAACCTTACCTAACCTAACCTAACGTAACCTAACCTAACCTAACCTAACCCAACCTAACCTAACCTAACCTAACCCAACTCAACCCAACATAACCTAATCTAACCTAACCTAACCTAACCTAACCTAACCTAACCAAACCTAACCTAACCTAACCTAACCTAACCTAACCTAACCTAACGACGGTTTCATGCGCTTTCACATTAGATATCGCAGTTCCCGACTTGTATTAATGAAAAACACTGCATCTCACTAAGTGACATTGTTTAATGCGGTTTTACGACGGTTCATATCTTAACCTAACCTAACATTCGCACTTGTATTGAAAAACGCTCTATTACACTGTTTCGTTCACAATTACGATATTTGCATAACCTCACAGTTTTTCACCAACTTATTGCAGTACAGAACGCCGTATCTCGCTAAATGACATTGTTCTTTAAGCTTTCACGATGCTTGCATGCGCTTTAACGAGAATATCACAATATAGCAGTTTCGCACTTGTAACGGTAGAACACGCAGTATTTGGCTTGTTCATGCCGTTTTGTGTGCTTTCGCAACATTTCACCTATCGCAGTTTAATACTCGCAATAAAACAACACTATCTCGTTAGATGACGTCGTTTTTGGTAGTTTCACGACGCTACCTAGCTTAAACTAACATAACTCAACCTAATATAACCTTCGCACTTCTATCGTTAGAAAACGTTTTACTCGCTACTTTACAATGCTCTCTACAACATTACGACAGTTTCATGCGCTTTCACAATAGATATCGCAGTTCCTCACTTGTAATGGTGAAAAACACTGCATCTCACTAAGTGACATTGTTTATTGCGGTTTTATGACGGTTCATATCTTGACCTAACCTACATTCGCACTTGTATCTAAAAACGCTCTATTACACTGTTTCGTTCACATTTACGATATTTGCATGACCTCACAGTTTTTCACCAACTTAATACAGTACAGAACGCTGTCTCTCGCTAAATGACATCATTCTTTAAGGTTTCACGGTGCTTGCATGCGCTTTATCGAGAATATCACAACATAGCAGTTTCGCACTTGTAACGGTACAACACGCAGTATTTGGCTTGTTCATGCCGTTTTGTGTGCTTTCACAACATTTCACCTATTGCAGTTTCGTGCATGCAATAAAACAACACTATCTCGTTAGATGACGTCCTTTTTGGTGGTCTCACGACGCTACCTAGCTTCAACTAACATAACTCAACCTAATATAACCTTCGCACTTCTATCTTTAGAAAACGTTTTACTCGCTACTTTACAATGCTCTCTATAACATTACGACAGTTTCATGCGCTTTCACAATAGATATCGCAGTTCCCGACTTGTAATGGTGAAAAACACTGCATCTCACTTAGTGACATTTTTTATTGCGGTTTTACGACGGTTCATATCTTAACCTAACCTAACTTTCGCGCTTGTATCTACAAACGCTCTATTACACTCTTTCGTCTACAATTACGATATTTGCATAACCTCACAGTTTTTCACCAACTTATTGCAGTACAGAACGCTGTATCTCGCTAAATGACATCGTTCTTTAAGGTTTCACGATGCTTGCATGCGCTTTAACGAGAATGTCACATTATAGCAGTTTCGCACTTGTAACGGTACAACACGCAGTATCTGGCTTGTTCATGCCGTTTTGTGTACTTTCACAACATTTCACCTATTGCTGTTTCGTACATGCAATCAAACAACACTATCACGTTAGATGACGTCCTTTTTGGTGGTCTCACGGCGCTACCTAGCTTAAACTAACATAACTCAACCTAATATAACCTTCGCACTTCTATCGTTAGAAAACGTTTTACTCGCTACTTTACAATGCTCTCTACAACATTACGACAGTTTCATGCGCTTTCACAATAGATATCGCAGTTCCTCACTTGTAATGGTGAAAAACACTGCATCTCACTTAGTGACATTGTTTCATGCGGTTTTACGACGGTTCATATCTTAACCTAACCTAACATTTGCGCTTGTATCTCAAAACGCTCTATTACACTGTTTCGTTAACAATTACAATATTTGCATGACCTCACAGTTTTTCACCAACTTATTACAGTACAAAAAGCTGTCTCTCGATAATGACATCATTCTTTAAGGTTTCACGATGCTTGCATGCGCTTTAACGAGAATATCACAACATAGCAGTTTCGCACTTGTAAAGGTACAACACGCAGTATTTGGCTTGTTCATGCCGTTTTGTGTGCTTTCACAACATTTCACCTATCGCAGTTTCGTACTCGCAATAAAACAACACTATCTCGTTAGATGACGTCGTTTTTGGTGGTTTCACGACGCTACCTAGCTTAAACTAACATAACTCAACCTAACATAACCTTCGCACTTCTATCGTTAGAAAACGTTTTACTCGCTACTTTACATTGCTTTCTACAACATTACGACGGTTTCAAGCGCTTTCACATTAGATATCGCAGTTCCCAACTTGTAAAGGTGAAAAACACTGCATCTCACTAAGTGACATTGTTTAATGCGGTTTTACGACGGTTCATACCTTAACCTAACGTAACCTAACCTAACCTAACCTAACCTTACCTAACCTAACCTAACCTAACCTAACCCAACCCAACCCAGCCTAACCTAACCTAACCTAAACTAACCTAACCCAACCTAACCTAACGTAACCTAACCTAACCTAACCCAACATAACCCAACCCAACCCAACCCAACAACACCCAACCCAACCTAGCCTAACCTAACCTAACCTTACCTAACCTAACCTAACGTAACCTAACCTAACCTAACCTAACCCAACCTAACCTAACCTAACCTAACCCAACTCAACCCAACAAAACCTAATCTAACCTAACCTAACCTAACCTAACCTAACCAAACCTAACCTAACCTAACCTAACCTAACCTAACCTAACCTAACGACGGTTTCATGCGCTTTCACATTAGATATCGCAGTTCCCGACTTGTATTAATGAAAAACACTGCATCTCACTAAGTGACATTGTTTAATGCGGTTTTACGACGGTTCATATCTTAACCTAACCTAACATTCGCACTTGTATTGAAAAACGCTCTATTACACTGTTTCGTTCACAATTACGATATTTGCATAACCTCACAGTTTTTCACCAACTTATTGCAGTACAGAACGCCGTATCTCGCTAAATGACATTGTTCTTTAAGCTTTCACGATGCTTGCATGCGCTTTAACGAGAATATCACAATATAGCAGTTTCGCACTTGTAACGGTAGAACACGCAGTATTTGGCTTGTTCATGCCGTTTTGTGTGCTTTCGCAACATTTCACCTATCGCAGTTTAATACTCGCAATAAAACAACACTATCTCGTTAGATGACGTCGTTTTTGGTAGTTTCACGACGCTACCTAGCTTAAACTAACATAACTCAACCTAATATAACCTTCGCACTTCTATCGTTAGAAAACGTTTTACTCGCTACTTTACAATGCTCTCTACAACATTACGATAGTTTCATGCGCTTTCACAATAGATATCGCAGTTCCTCACTTGTAATGGTGAAAAACACTGCATCTCACTAAGTGACATTGTTTATTGCGGTTTTATGACGGTTCATATCTTGACCTAACCTACATTCGCACTTGTATCTAAAAACGCTCTATTACACTGTTTCGTTCACATTTACGATATTTGCATGACCAGACAGTTTTTCACCAACTTAATACAGTACAGAACGCTGTCTCTCGCTAAATGACATCATTCTTTAAGGTTTCACGGTGCTTGCATGCGCTTTAACGAGAATATCACAACATAGCAGTTTCGCACTTGTAACGGTACAACACGCAGTATTTGGCTTGTTCATGCCGTTTTGTGTGCTTTCACAACATTTCACCTATTGCAGTTTCGTACATGCAATAAAACAACACTATCTCGTTAGATGACGTCCTTTTTGGTGGTCTCACGACGCTACCTAGCTTCAACTAACATAACTCAACCTAATATAACCTTCGCACTTCTATCTTTAGAAAACGTTTTACTCGCTACTTTACAATGCTCTCTACAACATTACGACAGTTTCATGCGCTTTCACAATAGATATCGCAGTTCCTCACTTGTAATGGTGAAAAACACTGCATCTCACTTAGTGACATTGTTTCATGCGGTTTTACGACGGTTCATATCTTAACCTAACCTAACATTTGCGCTTGTATCTCAAAACGCTCTATTACACTGTTTCGTTAACAATTACAATATTTGCATGACCTCACAGTTTTTCACCAACTTATTACAGTACAAAAAGCTGTCTCTCGATAATGACATCATTCTTTAAGGTTTCACGATGCTTGCATGCGCTTTAACGAGAATATCACAACATAGCAGTTTCGCACTTGTAAAGGTACAACACGCAGTATTTGGCTTGTTCATGCCGTTTTGTGTGCTTTCACAACATTTCACCTATCGCAGTTTCGTACTCGCAATAAAACAACACTATCTCGTTAGATGACGTCGTTTTTGGTGGTTTCACGACGCTACCTAGCTTAAACTAACATAACTCAACCTAACATAACCTTCGCACTTCTATCGTTAGAAAACGTTTTACTCGCTACTTTACATTGCTTTCTACAACATTACGACGGTTTCAAGCGCTTTCACATTAGATATCGCAGTTCCCAACTTGTAAAGGTGAAAAACACTGCATCTCACTAAGTGACATTGTTTAATGCGGTTTTACGACGGTTCATACCTTAACCTAACGTAACCTAACCTAACCTAACCTAACCTTACCTAACCTAACCTAACCTAACCTAACCCAACCCAACCCAGCCTAACCTAACCTAACCTAAACTAACCTAACCCAACCTAACCTAACGTAACCTAACCTAACCTAACCCAACATAACCCAACCCAACCCAACCCAACAACACCCAACCCAACCTAGCCTAACCTAACCTAACCTTACCTAACCTAACCTAACGTAACCTAACCTAACCTAACCTAACCCAACCTAACCAAACCTAACCTAACCCAACTCAACCCAACAAAACCTAATCTAACCTAACCTAACCTAACCTAACCTAACCAAACCTAACCTAACCTAACCTAACCTAACCTAACCTAACCTAACGACGGTTTCATGCGCTTTCACATTAGATATCGCAGTTCCCGACTTGTATTAATGAAAAACACTGCATCTCACTAAGTGACATTGTTTAATGCGGTTTTACGACGGTTCATATCTTAACCTAACCTAACATTCGCACTTGTATTGAAAAACGCTCTATTACACTGTTTCGTTCACAATTACGATATTTGCATAACCTCACAGTTTTTCACCAACTTATTGCAGTACAGAACGCCGTATCTCGCTAAATGACATTGTTCTTTAAGCTTTCACGATGCTTGCATGCGCTTTAACGAGAATATCACAATATAGCAGTTTCGCACTTGTAACGGTAGAACACGCAGTATTTGGCTTGTTCATGCCGTTTTGTGTGCTTTCGCAACATTTCACCTATCGCAGTTTAATACTCGCAATAAAACAACACTATCTCGTTAGATGACGTCGTTTTTGGTAGTTTCACGACGCTACCTAGCTTAAACTAACATAACTCAACCTAATATAACCTTCGCACTTCTATCGTTAGAAAACGTTTTACTCGCTACTTTACAATGCTCTCTACAACATTACGATAGTTTCATGCGCTTTCACAATAGATATCGCAGTTCCTCACTTGTAATGGTGAAAAACACTGCATCTCACTAAGTGACATTGTTTATTGCGGTTTTATGACGGTTCATATCTTGACCTAACCTACATTCGCACTTGTATCTAAAAACGCTCTATTACACTGTTTCGTTCACATTTACGATATTTGCATGACCAGACAGTTTTTCACCAACTTAATACAGTACAGAACGCTGTCTCTCGCTAAATGACATCATTCTTTAAGGTTTCACGGTGCTTGCATGCGCTTTAACGAGAATATCACAACATAGCAGTTTCGCACTTGTAACGGTACAACACGCAGTATTTGGCTTGTTCATGCCGTTTTGTGTGCTTTCACAACATTTCACCTATTGCAGTTTCGTACATGCAATAAAACAACACTATCTCGTTAGATGACGTCCTTTTTGGTGGTCTCACGACGCTACCTAGCTTCAACTAACATAACTCAACCTAATATAACCTTCGCACTTCTATCTTTAGAAAACGTTTTACTCGCTACTTTACAATGCTCTCTATAACATTACGACAGTTTCATGCGCTTTCACAATAGATATCGCAGTTCCCGACTTGTAATGGTGAAAAACACTGCATCTCACTTAGTGACATTTTTTATTGCGGTTTTACGACGGTTCATATCTTAACCTAACCTAACTTTCGCGCTTGTATCTACAAACGCTCTATTACACTCTTTCGTCTACAATTACGATATTTGCATAACCTCACAGTTTTTCACCAACTTATTGCAGTACAGAACGCTGTATCTCGCTAAATGACATCGTTCTTTAAGGTTTCACGATGCTTGCATGCGCTTTAACGAGAATGTCACATTATAGCAGTTTCGCACTTGTAACGGTACAACACGCAGTATCTGGCTTGTTCATGCCGTTTTGTGTACTTTCACAACATTTCACCTATTGCTGTTTCGTACATGCAATCAAACAACACTATCACGTTAGATGACGTCCTTTTTGGTGGTCTCACGGCGCTACCTAGCTTAAACTAACATAACTCAACCTAATATAACCTTCGCACTTCTATCGTTAGAAAACGTTTTACTCGCTACTTTACAATGCTCTCTACAACATTACGACAGTTTCATGCGCTTTCACAATAGATATCGCAGTTCCTCACTTGTAATGGTGAAAAACACTGCATCTCACTTAGTGACATTGTTTCATGCGGTTTTACGACGGTTCATATCTTAACCTAACCTAACATTTGCGCTTGTATCTCAAAACGCTCTATTACACTGTTTCGTTAACAATTACAATATTTGCATGACCTCACAGTTTTTCACCAACTTATTACAGTACAAAAAGCTGTCTCTCGATAATGACATCATTCTTTAAGGTTTCACGATGCTTGCATGCGCTTTAACGAGAATATCACAACATAGCAGTTTCGCACTTGTAAAGGTACAACACGCAGTATTTGGCTTGTTCATGCCGTTTTGTGTGCTTTCACAACATTTCACCTATCGCAGTTTCGTACTCGCAATAAAACAACACTATCTCGTTAGATGACGTCGTTTTTGGTGGTTTCACGACGCTACCTAGCTTAAACTAACATAACTCAACCTAACATAACCTTCGCACTTCTATCGTTAGAAAACGTTTTACTCGCTACTTTACATTGCTTTCTACAACATTACGACGGTTTCAAGCGCTTTCACATTAGATATCGCAGTTCCCAACTTGTAAAGGTGAAAAACACTGCATCTCACTAAGTGACATTGTTTAATGCGGTTTTACGACGGTTCATACCTTAACCTAACGTAACCTAACCTAACCTAACCTAACCTTACCTAACCTAACCTAACCTAACCCAACCCAACCCAGCCTAACCTAACCTAACCTAACCTAAACTAACCTAACCCAACCTAACCTAACGTAACCTAACCTAACCTAACCCAACATAACCCAACCCAACCCAACCCAACAACACCCAACCCAACCTAGCCTAACCTAACCTAACCTTACCTAACCTAACCTAACGTAACCTAACCTAACCTAACCTAACCCAACCTAACCTAACCTAACCTAACCCAACTCAACCCAACATAACCTAATCTAACCTAACCTAACCTAACCTAACCTAACCTAACCAAACCTAACCTAACCTAACCTAACCTAACCTAACCTAACCTAACGACGGTTTCATGCGCTTTCACATTAGATATCGCAGTTCCCGACTTGTATTAATGAAAAACACTGCATCTCACTAAGTGACATTGTTTAATGCGGTTTTACGACGGTTCATATCTTAACCTAACCTAACATTCGCACTTGTATTGAAAAACGCTCTATTACACTGTTTCGTTCACAATTACGATATTTGCATAACCTCACAGTTTTTCACCAACTTATTGCAGTACAGAACGCCGTATCTCGCTAAATGACATTGTTCTTTAAGCTTTCACGATGCTTGCATGCGCTTTAACGAGAATATCACAATATAGCAGTTTCGCACTTGTAACGGTAGAACACGCAGTATTTGGCTTGTTCATGCCGTTTTGTGTGCTTTCGCAACATTTCACCTATCGCAGTTTAATACTCGCAATAAAACAACACTATCTCGTTAGATGACGTCGTTTTTGGTAGTTTCACGACGCTACCTAGCTTAAACTAACATAACTCAACCTAATATAACCTTCGCACTTCTATCGTTAGAAAACGTTTTACTCGCTACTTTACAATGCTCTCTACAACATTACGACAGTTTCATGCGCTTTCACAATAGATATCGCAGTTCCTCACTTGTAATGGTGAAAAACACTGCATCTCACTAAGTGACATTGTTTATTGCGGTTTTATGACGGTTCATATCTTGACCTAACCTACATTCGCACTTGTATCTAAAAACGCTCTATTACACTGTTTCGTTCACATTTACGATATTTGCATGACCAGACAGTTTTTCACCAACTTAATACAGTACAGAACGCTGTCTCTCGCTAAATGACATCATTCTTTAAGGTTTCACGGTGCTTGCATGCGCTTTAACGAGAATATCACAACATAGCAGTTTCGCACTTGTAACGGTACAACACGCAGTATTTGGCTTGTTCATGCCGTTTTGTGTGCTTTCACAACATTTCACCTATTGCAGTTTCGTACATGCAATAAAACAACACTATCTCGTTAGATTACGTCCTTTTTGGTGGTCTCACGACGCTACCTAGCTTCAACTAACATAACTCAACCTAATATAACCTTCGCACTTCTATCTTTAGAAAACGTTTTACTCGCTACTTTACAATGCTCTCTATAACATTACGACAGTTTCATGCGCTTTCACAATAGATATCGCAGTTCCCGACTTGTAATGGTGAAAAACACTGCATCTCACTTAGTGACATTTTTTATTGCGGTTTTACGACGGTTCATATCTTAACCTAACCTAACTTTCGCGCTTGTATCTACAAACGCTCTATTACACTCTTTCGTCTACAATTACGATATTTGCATAACCTCACAGTTTTTCACCAACTTATTGCAGTACAGAACGCTGTATCTCGCTAAATGACATCGTTCTTTAAGGTTTCACGATGCTTGCATGCGCTTTAACGAGAATGTCACATTATAGCAGTTTCGCACTTGTAACGGTACAACACGCAGTATCTGGCTTGTTCATGCCGTTTTGTGTACTTTCACAACATTTCACCTATTGCTGTTTCGTACATGCAATCAAACAACACTATCACGTTAGATGACGTCCTTTTTGGTGGTCTCACGGCGCTACCTAGCTTAAACTAACATAACTCAACCTAATATAACCTTCGCACTTCTATCGTTAGAAAACGTTTTACTCGCTACTTTACAATGCTCTCTACAACATTACGACAGTTTCATGCGCTTTCACAATAGATATCGCAGTTCCTCACTTGTAATGGTGAAAAACACTGCATCTCACTTAGTGACATTGTTTCATGCGGTTTTACGACGGTTCATATCTTAACCTAACCTAACATTTGCGCTTGTATCTCAAAACGCTCTATTACACTGTTTCGTTAACAATTACAATATTTGCATGACCTCACAGTTTTTCACCAACTTATTACAGTACAAAAAGCTGTCTCTCGATAATGACATCATTCTTTAAGGTTTCACGATGCTTGCATGCGCTTTAACGAGAATATCACAACATAGCAGTTTCGCACTTGTAAAGGTACAACACGCAGTATTTGGCTTGTTCATGCCGTTTTGTGTGCTTTCACAACATTTCACCTATCGCAGTTTCGTACTCGCAATAAAACAACACTATCTCGTTAGATGACGTCGTTTTTGGTGGTTTCACGACGCTACCTAGCTTAAACTAACATAACTCAACCTAACATAACCTTCGCACTTCTATCGTTAGAAAACGTTTTACTCGCTACTTTACATTGCTTTCTACAACATTACGACGGTTTCAAGCGCTTTCACATTAGATATCGCAGTTCCCAACTTGTAAAGGTGAAAAACACTGCATCTCACTAAGTGACATTGTTTAATGCGGTTTTACGACGGTTCATACCTTAACCTAACGTAACCTAACCTAACCTAACCTAACCTTACCTAACCTAACCTAACCTAACCCAACCCAACCCAGCCTAACCTAACCTAACCTAACCTAAACTAACCTAACCCAACCTAACCTAACGTAACCTAACCTAACCTAACCCAACATAACCCAACCCAACCCAACCCAACAACACCCAACCCAACCTAGCCTAACCTAACCTAACCTTACCTAACCTAACCTAACGTAACCTAACCTAACCTAACCTAACCCAACCTAACCTAACCTAACCTAACCTAACCCAACTCAACCCAACATAACCTAATCTAACCTAACCTAACCTAACCTAACCTAACCTAACCAAACCTAACCTAACCTAACCTAACCTAACCTAACCTAACCTAACGACGGTTTCATGCGCTTTCACATTAGATATCGCAGTTCCCGACTTGTATTAATGAAAAACACTGCATCTCACTAAGTGACATTGTTTAATGCGGTTTTACGACGGTTCATATCTTAACCTAACCTAACATTCGCACTTGTATTGAAAAACGCTCTATTACACTGTTTCGTTCACAATTACGATATTTGCATAACCTCACAGTTTTTCACCAACTTATTGCAGTACAGAACGCCGTATCTCGCTAAATGACATTGTTCTTTAAGCTTTCACGATGCTTGCATGCGCTTTAACGAGAATATCACAATATAGCAGTTTCGCACTTGTAACGGTAGAACACGCAGTATTTGGCTTGTTCATGCCGTTTTGTGTGCTTTCGCAACATTTCACCTATCGCAGTTTAATACTCGCAATAAAACAACACTATCTCGTTAGATGACGTCGTTTTTGGTAGTTTCACGACGCTACCTAGCTTAAACTAACATAACTCAACCTAATATAACCTTCGCACTTCTATCGTTAGAAAACGTTTTACTCGCTACTTTACAATGCTCTCTACAACATTACGACAGTTTCATGCGCTTTCACAATAGATATCGCAGTTCCTCACTTGTAATGGTGAAAAACACTGCATCTCACTAAGTGACATTGTTTATTGCGGTTTTATGACGGTTCATATCTTGACCTAACCTACATTCGCACTTGTATCTAAAAACGCTCTATTACACTGTTTCGTTCACATTTACGATATTTGCATGACCTCACAGTTTTTCACCAACTTAATACAGTACAGAACGCTGTCTCTCGCTAAATGACATCATTCTTTAAGGTTTCACGGTGCTTGCATGCGCTTTATCGAGAATATCACAACATAGCAGTTTCGCACTTGTAACGGTACAACACGCAGTATTTGGCTTGTTCATGCCGTTTTGTGTGCTTTCACATTTCACCTATTGCAGTTTCGTACATGCAATAAAACAACACTATCTCGTTAGATGACGTCCTTTTTGGTGGTCTCACGACGCTACCTAGCTTCAACTAACATAACTCAACCTAATATAACCTTCGCACTTCTATCTTTAGAAAACGTTTTACTCGCTACTTTACAATGCTCTCTATAACATTACGACAGTTTCATGCGCTTTCACAATAGATATCGCAGTTCCCGACTTGTAATGGTGAAAAACACTGCATCTCACTTAGTGACATTTTTTATTGCGGTTTTACGACGGTTCATATCTTAACCTAACCTAACTTTCGCGCTTGTATCTACAAACGCTCTATTACACTCTTTCGTCTACAATTACGATATTTGCATAACCTCACAGTTTTTCACCAACTTATTGCAGTACAGAACGCTGTATCTCGCTAAATGACATCGTTCTTTAAGGTTTCACGATGCTTGCATGCGCTTTAACGAGAATGTCACATTATAGCAGTTTCGCACTTGTAACGGTACAACACGCAGTATCTGGCTTGTTCATGCCGCTTTTTGTACTTTCACAACATTTCACCTATTGCTGTTTCGTACATGCAATCAAACAACACTATCACGTTAGATGACGTCCTTTTTGGTGGTCTCACGGCGCTACCTAGCTTAAACTAACATAACTCAACCTAATATAACCTTCGCACTTCTATCGTTAGAAAACGTTTTACTCGCTACTTTACAATGCTCTCTACAACATTACGACAGTTTCATGCGCTTTCACAATAGATATCGCAGTTCCTCACTTGTAATGGTGAAAAACACTGCATCTCACTTAGTGACATTGTTTCATGCGGTTTTACGACGGTTCATATCTTAACCTAACCTAACATTTGCGCTTGTATCTCAAAACGCTCTATTACACTGTTTCGTTAACAATTACAATATTTGCATGACCTCACAGTTTTTCACCAACTTATTACAGTACAAAAAGCTGTCTCTCGATAATGACATCATTCTTTAAGGTTTCACGATGCTTGCATGCGCTTTAACGAGAATATCACAACATAGCAGTTTCGCACTTGTAAAGGTACAACACGCAGTATTTGGCTTGTTCATGCCGTTTTGTGTGCTTTCACAACATTTCACCTATCGCAGTTTCGTACTCGCAATAAAACAACACTATCTCGTTAGATGACGTCGTTTTTGGTGGTTTCACGACGCTACCTAGCTTAAACTAACATAACTCAACCTAACATAACCTTCGCACTTCTATCGTTAGAAAACGTTTTACTCGCTACTTTACATTGCTTTCTACAACATTACGACGGTTTCAAGCGCTTTCACATTAGATATCGCAGTTCCCAACTTGTAAAGGTGAAAAACACTGCATCTCACTAAGTGACATTGTTTAATGCGGTTTTACGACGGTTCATACCTTAACCTAACGTAACCTAACCTAACCTAACCTAACCTTACCTAACCTAACCAAACCTAACCTAACCCAACCCAACCCAGCCTAACCTAACCTAACCTAAACTAACCTAACCCAACCTAACCTAACGTAACCTAACCTAACCTAACCCAACACAACCCAACCCAACCCAACCCAACAACACCCAACCCAACCTAGCCTAACCTAACCTAACCTTACCTAACCTAACCTAACGTAACCTAACCTAACCTAACCTAACCCAACCTAACCTAACCTAACCTAACCCAACTCAACCCAACATAACCTAATCTAACCCAACCTAACCTAACCTAACCTAACCTAACCAAACCTAACCTAACCTAACCTAACCTAACCTAACGACGGTTTCATGCGCTTTCACATTAGATATCGCAGTTCCCGACTTGTATTAATGAAAAACACTGCATCTCACTAAGTGACATTGTTTAATGCGGTTTTACGACGGTTCATATCTTAACCTAACCTAACATTCGCACTTGTATTGAAAAACGCTCTATTACACTGTTTCGTTCACAATTACGATATTTGCATAACCTCACAGTTTTTCACCAACTTATTGCAGTACAGAACGCTGTATCTCGCTAAATGACATTGTTCTTTAAGCTTTCACGATGCTTGCATGCGCTTTAACGAGAATATCACAATATAGCAGTTTCGCACTTGTAACGGTAGAACACGCAGTATTTGGCTTGTTCATGCCGTTTTGTGTGCTTTCGCAACATTTCACCTATCGCAGTTTAATACTCGCAATAAAACAACACTATCTCGTTAGATGACGTCGTTTTTGGTAGTTTCACGACGCTACCTAGCTTAAACTAACCTAACCTAACCTAACCTTCGAACTTCTATCGTTAGAAAACGTTTTACTCGCCACTCAACAATGTTTTCTACAAGATTACGACCGTTTCATGCGCTTTCACATTAGATATCGTAGTTCCCGACTTGTAATGTTGAAAAACACTACATCTCACTCAGTGACATTGTTTAACGCGGTTTTACGACGGTTGATATCTTAACCTAACCTAACATTCGCGCTTGTATCTCAAAACGCTCTATTACACTGTTTCGTTCACAATTACGATATTTGCATGACCTCACAGTTTTTCACCAACTTAATACAGTACAGAACGCTGTCTCTCGCTAAATGACATCATTCTTTAAGGTTTCACGGTGCTTGCATGCGCTTTAACGAGAATATCACAACATAGCAGTTTCGCACTTGTAACGGTACAACACGCAGTATTTGGCTTGTTCATGCCGTTTTGTGTGCTTTCACAACATTTCACCTATCGCAGTTTCGTACTCGCAATAAAACAACAGTATCTCGTTAGATGACGTCGTTTTTGGTGGTTTCACGACGCTACCTAGCTCAAACTAACATAACTCAACCGAGCATAACCTTCGCACTTCTATCGTTAGAAAACGTTTTACTCGCTACTTTACATTGCTTTCTACAACATTACGAAGGTTTCAAGCGCTTTCACATTAGATATCGCAGTTCCCAACTTGTAAAGGTGAAAAACACTGCATCTTACTAAGTGACATGGTTTAATGCGGTTTTACGACGGTTCATACCTTAACCTAACGTAACCTAACCTAACCTAACCTAACCTTACCTTACCTAACCTAACCTAACCCAACCCAACCAAACCTAAGCTAACCTAACCTAACCTAACCTAACCTAACCTAACCAAACCTAACCTAACCTAACCTAACCTAACGTAACCTAACCTAACCTATTCTAACGTAACCTAACCTTACCTGACCTAACCTAACCTAACGTAACCTAACCTAACCTAACATAACCTAACGTAACCTAACCTAACCTAACCTAACGTAACCTAACCTAACCTAACCCAACCTAACCCAACCCAACAACACCCAACCCAACCTAACCTAACCTAACCTAACCTTACCTAACCTAACAAAATTATCCTTACCTAACCTAACCTAACGTAACCTAACCTAACGTAACCTAACGTAACCTAACCTAACCTAACGAAACCTAACCTAACCTAACCTAACCTAACCCAAACTAACCTAACCTAACCTAACCTAACCCAACTCAACCCAACCTAACCTAATCTAACCTAACCTAACCTAACCTAACCAAACCTAACCTAACCTAACCTAACGACGGTTTCATGCGCTTTCACATTAGATATCGCAGTTCCCGACTTTGTAATGGTGAAAAACACTGCATCTCACAAAGTGACAGTGTTTAATGTGGTTTTACGACGATTCATATCTTAACCTAACCTAACATTCGCACTTGTATCTCAAAACGCTCTATTACACTGTTTCGTTCACAATTACGATATTTGCATGACCTCACAGTTTTTCACCAACTTATTACAGTACAGAACGCTGTCTCTCGCTAAATGACATCATTCTTTAAGGTTTCACGATGCTTGCATGCGCTTTAACGAGAATATCACAACATAGCAGTTTCGCACTTGTAACGGTACAACACGCAGTATTTGGCTTGTTCATGCCGTTTTGTGAGCTTTCACAACATTTCACCTATCGCAGTTTCGTACTCGCAATAAAACAACACTATCTCGTTAGATGACGTCGTTTTTGGTGGTTTCACGACGCTACCTAGCTTAAACTAACATAATCAACCTAACATAACCTTCGCACTTCTATCGTTAGAAAACGTTTTACTCGCTACTTTACATTGCTTCCTACAACATTACGACGGTTTCAAGCGCTTTCACATTAGATATCGCAGTTCCCAACTTGTAAAGGTGAAAAACACTGCATCTCAATCAGTGACATTGTTTAATGCGGTTTTACGACGGTTCATACCTTAACCTAACGTAACCTAACCTAACCTAACCTTACCTAACCTAACCTAACCTAACCTAACCCAACCCAACCCAACCTAACCTAACCTAAACTAACCTAACCCAACCTAACCTAACCTTACCTAACCTAACCTAACCTAACCTAACCCAACCTAACCCAACCCAACCCAACCTAACCTAACCTTAGCTAACCTAACCTAACCTAACCAAACCTAACCTAACCTAACCTAACCTAACCTAACGTAACCTAACCTAACCTAACCTATTCTAACGTAACCTAACCTTACCTGACCTAACCTAACCTAACGTAACCTAACCTAACCTAACATAACCTAACGTAACCTAACCTAACCTAACGTAACCTAACCCAACCTAACCCAACCTAACCCAACCCAACCCAACCCAACAACACCCAACCCAACCTAACCTAACCTAACCTAACCTAACCTTACCTAACGTAACCAAATTATCCTTACCTAACCTAACCTAACCTAACGTAACCTAACCTAACGTAACCTAACGTAACCTAACCTAACGTAAGCTAACCTAAGCCAACCTAACCTAACCTAACCTAACCCAACTCAACCCAACCTAACCTAATCTAACCTAACCTAACCTAACCTAACCAAACCTAACCTAACCTAACCTAACCTAACGACGGTTTCATGCGCTTTCACATTAGATATCGCAGTTCCCGACTTGTAATGGTGAAAAACACTGCATCTCACAATGTGACAGTGTTTAATGCGGTTTTACGACGGTTCATATCTTAACCTAACCTAACATTCGC